>NW_015114585.1:142768-154080 GCF_001443285.1 Poecilia latipinna
GTTTGGCCCCAGTTTGGCCCCAGTTTGGCCCCAGTTTGGCTCCAGTTTTGCCCCAGTTTGGCCCCAGTTTGGTTCCAGTTTGGCTCCAGCTCCCTGCTCAGCCTGCTGCGTCACTCTGGTGTCTTTATCCCGTCCAATCGGCTTGAGCTCCTCCTCTGATCCTCTTGCTCACCAGCTGTCGCCTCTTAGAGGGAAGCTGCAGGATCTGGATCAGTTCAGACGCAGACATGGCGGCCACTCCCAGCAGGAACAACCAGGAGCTCCCAGCTGCCTCTGACCTCTGATCTCTGCTCTGGGAAGTGGGTCGGGACCACCAGGATGTCGGTGAGGACGCTGCCGCTGGTCTTCATTAACCTGGGAGGAGAAATGCTCTACATCCTGGACCAGCGCCTGCGAGCGCTCAACACGTCTGAGGACCAATCAGAGACAGGTGGGCGTACCTGGCAGGTGAGGTGGGCGGGGCCACAGCCTCTTCAGTAACTGCTCTGTCTTCCTCTGTTTCATGGGAACCATTGGCGCTCCGCAGGAGTCTGGTCAGAACGAGACAGGAAACGAGGTACCAGAACTTCCTGTTTAGTTCCCGCCTCCTAGAGGAAGTCGGCAGTTCAGGCTAGACCAGACGCTGTTTAGCTCCTCTAATGGACTTCCTGTGTTTCCGTGTGGCTCAGTTCTGAACGACGTGGTCGGCACCATGTTCAGTAAATCCTTCATGGATGAACTCCTGAAGCCTCAGCAGCTGTATTCCCACCGGACCATGAAGACGGTTCTGACCCGGTTGGCCCACTCCTCCATCATGAGGCTGAACCCGGCCAGCATGGACAGGGTAGGACAGAAACAGCAGCTGTCAAAGTAAATCAATAAAACTTTTTTCTACTAAATTTAAAAAAGAAACGTATTACAGTGGTAGACACACTTCAGCTAATGCGCTAACAGATGAGCTAATTTTTTAAACTTTCAAATCGTTTAGCTAAATTAATTATTCTGGATAAATTCTAAAGAGCCAATTTGCTCGGCTGTTTTGTAAACTTTCAGTTGAATAAAGTTTGACGTCAGTGTTGAAGTTTTGGTTATTAACTGTTAAGAGTTACTCAAATAGTTAGTTGTTATATTCATGCTCTTATTTTGAAGTATGTCTACACAGCAGTTCCGAGTCCTCTCCTCACATTCTCCTTTTTTTTCTTCAAAAATCTTTATTGAGAAAACAGCAGTTAGTATTAATATGACTGTAAGAAAACATTAATAAACAACCAGGAGCGTTAACTAAACAAACACATTAAAAAATCCACTTACCTGAAATGTTCTGAGAGCCTCACCTTGACACATGGCAGGTGTCAGCATGGCTGAATATAGCCCATTAGCATTACCTTCTGCTAAGCGCCATGTTAGCTAAATGCTATAGCATTTAGCTTTAGCTTATGCTGAAGGCCATCTTGGTAAAGCTCTTTAGCGTTAGCAGAACTACTCCAGTCCAGTCAGACGTTTAAAAAATGTCCCCTATCTGGCCACCAGGGGGCAGCACATTTTCTCCCAGACAAAGTGAAGGACCAGAAGTTCATTTATTTTCCTGCGGTCTGGTTTCATATTCAGGTTATACGATCAGATCTGTTATCAGCTCTATTTTTAATAAAGTCTGCAGGTTTCTCTGTGCTGCCGGGTCCGTGGTTCTGACCCAGAAACTGCTTTTCCTGCTGGCCTGCAGCTGTATGAGCTGATGATCATGGCCTTCAAGTACCAGGTTCTGCTCAGCCCGCGGCCCAGAGACCTGCTGCTCATCTCCTACAACCACCTGGACGCCGCCAGGGCCTTCGTCAGAGACACGCCGGCCGTCCTCAACCAGGTGGACGAGACACACAGGAAAATCATTGAGGTGCACAGCTGGTTCTGGTTCTGGTTCAGTCCGGCCCGGTGAACCCTGAGTGATTCCTGCTGTCTCCTCCTGCAGGTTTACTCCAGATTATCAGATGGAGAATTCCAGCTGCTCAGACAGACGCTGCTCACGTTCCTGCAGGACGTCCACACCCGGGTCAGTACCGGGTCAGAACCACCCGGGTCAGAACCACCCGGGTCCTGACCAACGTTTGTTTTCAGGTTTCTGTTTTCCTGAAGAACCAGATCCAGAACCCCAGCGGCCGGTTTGTCCTGATGACGTCCGGTCCGGTTCCAGCTGGAGTCGATGTACCGGGACTGATCAGGTGAGGCCGGTACCGGTTCTGTCTTCATAAGTTATGATTATTATTATTTCTTCAGGTTTTTCTTTTCCATTTCTTAACGTATCAAATGAATATCTGAAACCTCAATGTCTGTTTTATCCAAACGGCCTTACAGAACCGTTTGGATCGACACGGCTCGGTTCTGAAGGTCGGCTGGGACTTTTAGAATGAAATCAACCTGAACCCGGTTCTGTCTGGACCTCCACATCTCATCTGGTCCATCAGACCCATCATTTAAAGCTTGTTGGGTTTTACCCGACTCACACAGGATTTTTATGCTTTTCAGTTTTTTCCACAATAAAATATATTTAAAAAATCTAGTTTGTTCCTCAGATGTTGATGTTTGGTTCTGCAGCAGGACCGGTTAGAACCCAGAACTTTCTGACCTTCTCTGACTCCCACTGCTGGAGGACTTCCTGTTTTCTGTCCAATCACAGAGCAGAGAGACACGCCCACCCTCTCCCAGTAGAGCTCTCCTCTGATTGGTTCAGGAGAAACTGGACCTGCAGGTTCTGTTTGACCCGTCAGAACAACAATCAAAACTTAACAGCAATAATCTGAGTTATTTAGTCTGTTATAAGAGAAACTAAACCTTATTAAATATTAACTAGCAAGATAAATATTAACTAATGACTCATTTAAACTAAATATTAATCACATAACTAATAAAAAATCTAGAAAGTTAAATATTTAGTTAATAAGCAAAATATTAGTTTGAAACCAAGTAATTAGCTCAGGGGTAGCTATAAGCGGAAGTGTACTATCAAAATAAAAGCTGAGTCTTCCGTTTTATCTAATCTCTTCATTTCTTTGCTTGAACATTTCAGCTTAAAACAAATGATTAACTTTTAAAGGCTAAACGGATGTTTACCAACAAATCTACAGTTTACCAAGCTTTTATTTTGATATTCACTTCCGCTTATTGGTAAGTGGATTTGTACATCAGCTAAACATTTAGCTTTGAGCTAGCTAAATATGCAGTTTGTGACCTAAATATTTAGCTAGCTCAGAGCTAAATTGGATCTAAATTAGTTTGTTCACTAAAAATGAAATTCAAGGTAAATATTTTTGCTTGCAAATTAAATATTAAGTTTGAAACTGTGACATTTGAATGCCTGAGTAAAATATGATCCATCTGATGAGCTGTCGTCGTTCCAGGACCTTTGACCCCAGAGGGAGGGAAGTCGGGCGGAGTGAGTTCCCGCCTGGAGGAACCTACAGCGGTTCTGTTGGTGAAGGATCGTTTGAGCTGAGCGGAGACAGAGTCCTCAGGCTGGGCCAGAACCTGTAAGAACCCTGAGCCGGTAACATACTGCGGCCGCACGCCGCTCCGCCTGACCCCGCTTCCTGTTCCAGGTACCAGGCCGAGCGTCCGGAGGAGACCCAGACGTCCAGCACACCTGGAACCCAGGTAACAGGTCTGAGCTGGTCCAGACCAGGCAGTTCTGGTTCTGTCTGGTTCTGGTTGAACCCTGCGGTCCGTTCTCCGTCCTGCAGCTGGACAGAACCAACCCGCTGGCCAAGGAGGAGCTGAACCTGCTGGCCCGACTCATGGGCTGCATGAAGGCCGGGTCCGTTCCCGCCGCGGCGCCGCGGTTCCGGATCAGCCTGTTCCCCTCGGACCCGGAGGAGGAAGAGGAGGGGTGAGTTCTTCCTCTTCAGTTCCTGGTAAATCCGGAGTTGTTCCCGCTGACTGGCGTTGTGTCTGTTGCCCAGCGGCGCTCCAGCAGAGCAGGCGGCCATCTTCCAGGTGATCAACATCCAGGCTGTGCAGGTGGGTCAACATGGCTGAGCTCTGATTGGCTGCCTCTGCTCCACTGAGGCCCATTTGGACCGGAACATTTACTGCCCTCTGCTGGCTGCTCTCCGCTCAGCTAGGTGGACTTTTCCTTTAAATATCATCTTAATACAACATTCCAGAACCACAACAGAAAAGATTTTAAAGTATTTTTAATGTTTCTGTATAAAACGTTCTGAGGAACGTTTAGCTTCAGTGAATCAGCTGGAAAAGTTTCAGAATTCAACAACTGGAAACCAGTTTCATCAAACCTGAAATCTGGAGCCATTTACACAAATACAAACTAACTCTGTGTCTGAGTTCTGGGATGAACCCGGTCCGGGTCAGACGTTCTGATCCGACCGGCCCGGGTTCTGTTTGATCCAGGATGAAGAGGCGGCGTCGGCGCTGGCCCGGATCGCCGGACAGTTTACTGATGAAGAGGCGGAGCTGGAGAATCCCAGCGGCAGTAAAGGAGACGACCTGCTGGCCATGATGGATGACCTCTGACCTCTGACATGTTATCTCCTTTAAAACCTGGAAAACCAATAAAATATGGAGTGAAGATGGAAGTTTGAGTGAATCAGAAACATTTTTATTATTTTAACTTCAACTGGATGTTTCCAATAAAATCTGAACTTTTTAGTGATTTCTATTATTTATTTTATATTATTTGGAGAATTTCTTTCTTTAAGGCTGAAATTTGTTTTTGTTGCTTTAAAATGCAAGTTAGTTTAAACTCGACCCAGTCTAAAATAAATGAGAATAAATGGAAAATGAATACAGACGGTAACTAGTAAACGGAACCATCCAGGTCCACGTTCAGGTCATTTTATTTATAAAGCACATTTTCAGCAACAAGGCAATTCAAAGTGCTTTACATGAATCAGAAGGAAATAAAATAACAAACCAAAGCAAAGAGCAAAAGAAGAAAAAGTCTAAAATATTAGTTCCCCGTGTTTAAGAATAAGTAATGCATGATTTATAAAGTAGGACGTTTCTGCAGATTCCTGCTCACGTTGAGCAGCAACAAACTTATAATCCTCTGGATTATAAGTTTGTTCTAATTCCTTTTAGGGGTTGCAAGATAATTATAAGTACTCCATAATTTAACATTCATAAGCTAGAAGCTGGAAAAACTAATAGGAGTTTCTCTGCATAATAATCTAAAAAGTATAATATTGGTCAAAGAGTGAGTACGCCACAACTTCTGACAGTAATAAAACAAGGCTGGAGAGACGAACAGGGCAGAAATGACATAAAATATGTAGCAAATTTCAGACATTACAAAGACATGAGCCAGTGAAAGGCGGTGAGATCAGGAGCCATGATGAGACGATGTCATGTCTTTGGTTTCAGCCATGTGGTTCCACAGGTGACTTGGGGGGGGAAGCAGCTGTTGACCTAAACTCCAGGAAATTTGATGCAGCCAGTCAGAGGTGCCAGATTCAGAATAAACTAATTACGTGTAGATGGTGCAAAATTTAAATTTTCATCTGCCCTAGTCTCAACCGGTACATTTCTGTTGATCCAAATTAGCATGGTCGTTTCCACTGGGCCAAAACTAGCAGCTTCTCCAAGATGGATTCCATCCGGCTACTGCCTTTTAGCCTGCGAAAATTTACATCCAACCTGCGCCTCTGTCCCACAACATGTCAGTCTGATGAGTCAGGGCCGGCCCCTAAGTGGCCCCGGGGCCACTAAGGGGCCCCCTCAGTGGAGCTGATTCTTTTTTTTTTTTTTTTAGTAATAATTTCTGTCATAATTTAAAAGACACAGAATTTCACTACAAAATGATTTGTTTTTACAATAATATATATTTGATAATGTATGTAGAAATTATTTTATTGATAAAAAGAAAAAAATAAATATATATTATATGTATATATAATATAAAAATAAATTGCTCTTGGACATTGCACAATCGAACCTGTGCATGGTGGGTTTCCTCCCACAGTCCAAAAACATGACTGTCAGGTTAACTGGCCTCTTGGTTTCTCCAAATGGCCCCCAGGTGTGAGTGTGTGTGTTTGTCCTGTGTGTCTCTGTGTTGCCCTGCGACGGACTGGCGACCTGCCCAGGGTGACCCCGGGCAGGTTGGGGCCATGGGGTGGCGGTAGTGCACCTCACGGGCCGGATAAATAACAGGATCTTACGTCATCACGCTGTGCGTCGTTTGTTGTTTGCGGCGGCAGAGGACCAATGAGAGGAATTTAAACCTGATACAAAGTGACTGAAGACAAGAAGGTCCAGTAGAACCAGAACAAGAACCACCAGTTCAGGTAGGAGTTCGAACTGGTTTCAGCTCTGATCTGGATCGGAACCGATACAGGCAGAAAACCCGACTCAGCAGAAACCAGGATCACTAAAATTTCTGCTTGGTTCTGACCCAGATGTAAAAACTGCAGTCAGAACTGAATCCTTTCGGAACCGCAGAGGTCCTGGTTCTGAACCAGGAATCACTTTCTGAACAAGGTCCAGAAGAACTAGAACCTTCAGCGATCCGGTTCTGGGTTCTGAGGAGAAGCCCAGAGCTGCTGGTCAGGATCAGCCTCTGCGCTACCGGACAGGTTCCGGTGTTACGTCGGTCCCCGTTTCCCCATCAGATACGGTTCCCCCCATAGACATAATATAAGAATATATATTATATAATGTCTATGGTTCCCCCTGCGTTATGGGCGCGTAACAAGCACGCGCTTTTTCAGCGCTTATCTAGAGAACTACGGACACCGTTAAGGCTCAAACAACGTGTGTGTGTGTGTGTGTGTGTGTGTGTGTGTGTGTGTGTGTGTGTGTGTGTAAGTGCTGTTAATCACTCTCTGTGATGCAGCTAGCACAGCCTGCTGTTAATACGAGTTAGCATTGCCATTGATTGCAGTGGAGAAACAGTTTTCCTGTAACAGTAAGTCGTATCTCCGCTGTTAGCACATTTAGCAGGTTACACAGGAGGCTTATTGACAGCGCTATGCCCCGCCTCCTGGCTCTGATTGGTTGTTTTTGGTGCATTTCTTCAGACAGCAACAGCTGCTCAGGGTTGGAGGTTGATCTGTTCAGATGATCTGTATCATAAACTTTCTGAACATAATGACAGATTTAATTAACATGTAAAAACATTTTATTAAAGTTTAACACTGCAGCTGTAATGTCAAAGTAAAATCTGACGCCATACCTGTTCAGATCTTTCTGGTTTTGATCCTGAAAGGTCGAAAGATTTCCATCCAGAACCGGGTCATTCTCCTGGACTCTGACCTCTGTGTCCCTCCATGGACCCCGGTGACCCCGGCCCGTGTGGCGATGCGGCGGGCTCCATCCGGGAGCGGACCATCGCGGAGAACAGCCTGGTGGTTCTGCTGCAGGGCCTGCAGGGTCACGTGACCACGGTGGAACTGCGGGACGAGTCGACGGCTCGCGGACGCGTCCTCAGCGTGGACGCTTTCATGAACATCCGGCTGGAGGACGTCGTCTTCCAGGACCGGCGGGGCCGCACCGTGCACCTGCAGCAGCTCTTTGTCACCGGGCGCAACGTGCGCTATGTGCACGTACCCGACCGCGTGGACATCCTGCAGACCGTCCAGAACCAGCTGGCCCGGATCCACAGGGTCCGGAACTTCGCCAGCCACGGCGGCGGGAGGAGAGAGTTCTGCAGGAACGCCAAGTGACTCAGTTCCACTATAGACCTGGTTCTACCAGGTGACCCAGTTCGGACGTGAATACTATTTATCCCTGGTTCTCACTGGAGGGAAACCAGAACTTCTGGAAGGATTCAAAACTGGGTTCTGATTAAAAACGGACTGGTTTTTACTGTTATTGATAATAAAAGTGTCCAAAAAATCCAGATTGTCATTAATCCAACTCCAGTCCGTTTGTCTAGTCAAAATCTGGTTTAGTTGGTGAGGTGTGAACTCTAACCGACCTCTGACCTCTGGTCCTCCAAACCTCAGTCTGGGTTTGGTTGAAGTGAACGCCAAGTGGACCGGAGACCACTTCAAAAGCTGAAAGTGGACCACAGCGCAGGGCATTCTGGGTAAATACAACCAAAGCTAACGTGTTAGCCTAGCGCTAGCAGCAGAAATGGCTCCTGGTCTTTAGCCTAAAGAGAAATCCTCCAGCTGCTAAAATCCTCCATCTTGTTTCCATCTGGTGAAGAAGGAAGTTGCTCTCAGTGTCTTCAGGGGTTTTTGTGTCGTTTCCTTCAGTGGTTCTTGTTGCAGCGCCCCCACAGGCCAGGAGGGGAACAGGTTGGTTTGGCTCAGAGCCACAGCAGCTGGAGGTGGAGCAGATGAATGAAAACCAAGTCTACCAGACCATCAGGAGGAAAACAGTCACACTGTTTGATGCAGAAGGTTTAACTCCAGCACATTAGAACCTGTTTCTTTGTCTTTTAAATGGCCGGTATCGTGTAAAATCAACTAATTTTATCTTTCCATCACATTTTCATGTTTCTCCATGGCATATTGGTTTGATTCTTTCATGTTTGAGAAATCCTTCAGTCTCCATGGCAACCATTCAGCTGATAAACACCTGAGTGGACCTATCCCTGCCTTTGAGGTGCAGCTCCTCCCCCACTCAGCTCCTTCAGACTAGCCAGTAGCAATTAGCACCAGCTGCTGAGCTCATTGTAAGAGCTGCTGTTCAGAGCGACACTCGTACAAATGTTAAAGGGTGAAGAGAGGAGCCATGTTGGGACGACTTCCTGGAGGCGGAGCCTCCGTCAGAGCAGAAGCTTTTAAAGGAGAATTACAAAGCCTAATCTCTTAAGTCACATTTCATATATGCAGCATTTTTATAAGAACTGAATGTACTGGATTATTCTATTAAAATGGCTCAATGTGCCTGGAAAAGGCCCTTTAAATGTGAAATGATTAAAGTGATTTTTCCAATTAAAAGTGGCATTTGGATGATTCTGACCCGTTTGAGTTCGGTTCTGATTGCTGTTGAGTAACGAGTCAGGAAACCACACTGGAGGGGAAAAACAAGCCAGGCTGCAGGAGAAGGCCGTGTTTGGTTTGAGGCTCCAGACGAAGCTGGGAATGTGACGAATCCAACTGTTTCGGAGCGCCGCGGCGGGAAGCCGCTCCGCTCCTCAGCATGATGAGCATCAGCAGCTCCTCAAACGGTTCCTGAAAACGGGCCGAAGTTCTGCAGAACCAGAACACAAAATATTTGGTTTTATATGAATAATTAGAAAGATGAATAAACATATCTGATATCTCAGTTCCTTTTTAAATATAATTTTTCTCATCTTATAAATCTGTTTGTGCGTACGTTTTATAACAAATAGTTCCATATTTGTGTGATCCACTCCCACCAACAACTAACAGCTCGAAAATATTTAAAAATATTTCTAAATGTTTTAAGCAATACAGTGAGTTAAATAGACCATGCAGGAACACAAATACTTCAGAATATTTGATCTTTTCTATATATAACAAATGTTCATTAATGAGAACTCCCATTAATTATTAAATCTTTTCAGCACTTCTTTATTACTACAAAAAATCATAAACTTTATTTTACCAACATTTAGGAATAATCAGTGACTGTCAAAGCATTTTTTAGTTTTGTAAATGAATTCCCATCCACAGCCAGTGGTGGTCCCAAAAAATTTGTTTTAAGGTGGAACAAAAATAAATAAATAAATAAATAAATAAATAAATAAATAACAAAAAACAAAAAAAAATCAGATAAATTAATATATATATATGTGTGTGCATATGGTAATTTAAAAAATGTATTTACTCTGTGTTACATTTATGACTATGATTTATGATTCTCAGGGGGGAACCAGTATTTTCCAGTGGGGCCGTGGCCCCCGCAGCCCCTCCTGTCGGACGCCACTGCCGCTAAACATTTATTTCTGTCTAAATAAAACAGAGGAGAAAAAAATCCAGCAGCCGCCCAGTTATTTCCTGTCCCACCCATCGACCCGAGAGCAGAGGCACTGGGAACACACTGGTCTGACTGGGAACACACTGGTCTGACTGGGAACACACTGGTCTGACTGGGAACACACTGGTCTGACTGGGATTGCCTCTCTCTCTTCAGCCTACAGTTTAAAGCTTTTATTTTGAAGGGTCTGCTCAGTTTGACAACCAGGAGAAACTTTTCTCTGCATCGCTGGACCCGGTTCTTCTCTCTAAGCGGACGGGTCAGAACCGGACTGGACCTCCACCAGAACCAGGTGAGTTAGAAGGAGAACCGGGTCTGTCCCAGAACCAGGCGATCCGGGTTGTTTTCACCCTGACTGGGCTCATGTGGTTCTGGTAACATCCTGAGCTTTAATCCGAACCTGAAGAACTTCAGATCGGTCCAGAACCTTAGAGGAACTGGCTCAGTCTCCCAGAACACAACTGGACCTCTCCGGTACTTTAGTTCTCCAGAACTGAGAAGAGGTCCAGTTCTGGAGCTCCAGTCAACTCATTGGAGACCCAAAGGAACCAGCTGGTTTAAACAGAACCTGACTGGGCCAGAACCGGACCAGGTGATAAAAATGAACCGAACCTGTGGAGAGTTCAGATGAGGCGATGTGTTGCAGCTTTAACTGACCGAGTTCTGGTTCTGTTTACTTCTACTCAGTAATTTGCTCTAAAACTGGATTCTATCTGGCCCGGTTCCGTCTGGCCCGGCTTCTAACCTCTGGACACTTTAAACATCCCAGATATCAGCAGAAATGTTTTCCATCCGGCCGTCTGTTGATTTCCCAGCCAGTCCGGTCGGACCGGTCCGGTCCGGTAACAGAAACTGGTCTTCAATCAATCAATCAAATTTTATTTGTATAGCACATTTCAGCAGCAAGGCATTTCAAAGTGCTTTACATAATTAAAATGAAAACAGCATGTGACACTGAATAAACAGTGAGAAAGACATTTTGAAAAAGATTTAAAAAGATAAAAACATTAAAACCCCTTTTAGGACTTCAGTTAAATGTTGTTTAACTGGGGCTCCAACCCTCTGGGACTTTAGTCAAAAACACCGTTTGACAAGGACTCCAACCTCTAGGTTTTAGTTGAAACGCCGTCAACTGGGACTCTAAACCCCGTAGGACTTTAGATAAACGTCATTTAACAAGGATTCTCACAGCCCTAGATATAGATTCGCTGAACTGGGACGTTTTCCGTGGGGCTTTACATAGACAGTGTGAAAGAGAAATAAAAAGAAGTTAATAACTAGATAAAAGTAAAGATAAAAACATTAAAACCCTTTTAGGACTTCAGTTAAATGTTGTTTAACTGGGACTCCAACCCTCTGGGACTTTAGTCAAAAACACCGTTTGACAAGGTCTCCAACCTCTAGCTTTTTGTTGAAACGCCGTCAACTGGGACTCT
>NW_015114585.1:158649-171288 GCF_001443285.1 Poecilia latipinna
AGATTGAAGTTCAGGTGGCAGCATCACAGGAGGATTTGTGAGCCTGTCAACAGTAGCAAATAAAGCTCGGGCGTTGTTAGTGTTTTTGTTTATGACATCTGCAAAGAAAGCCTCTCTTGCAAGTTTTAGTGTTGTGTGATAGTTACGTAGTCTTTCCTTGTAGATGTCATAATAAACGTGTAGTTGAGTTTTACGCCATTTCCGTTCGGCTCTACGGCAGAGTTGTCTTGCAGACAGAACTGTTTGTGCATTTCTCCATGGAGATTTCTTCCTACCAGACACAACCTTCACTTTAATGGGGACAATGTATTCAATGATATCTGAAAGTTTGCACTGAAAATCATCTACCAACTTATCTACGTCATTATAGTTTAAGGGCGAGGAAGAAGAGTCGATTTGATTAAATGTTTCTGCTGTGTTTTCTGTGAAAGTACGTTTTGTGATAGTAGCTGTTTGTCCAAGTGGGTTAATGGATAAAGAACTTTCAAAGATAACAGCAAAGTGATCCGACAGGCGACATCAGTTACAGAGACGTTGGAAATATTCACACCCTCACTGATAACCAGGTCCAGTGTATGTCCATGAGTGTGGTCTTGTGGTAATTTAAAGTCTAATTTCTGCTGTTCTGCTTGAATCAGGTCAGTTTGAGAACACTGGTTCACTGCTGGGCTGGGCCAGGTTTACTTAAATTATGACTATTTAATTTCACCATTAGAGGAACATTCAATAATTTAATTGGGCATTTTTGTTTCATTTATCACATTTAGTTATAGTAGCACTGGTTCAAACCGCTAACTATGCAGTTCAGTATGCTAACCTTAACACGCTAATTAGTTCGTTTTAGTTCAGCTAGCTAAAACGCTAAAACGTCAGTCTAAATATCATTTGTTCAATAATGTTTTGTTCTCTAATTTCCGCTTTTTTTGTTCCTGTATGTTTTGGGTTTGAAATGTTTTTGGAGAAAAAAGAAAATTAAAGTATAACTGCTGCAGTAACACTATTCAAACACTTCAAAATAAAAGCATGAATATAAACTCCATCAGCTTTAAGGATTCTTGACCAAAACTTCAACGCAGAAGTTTAACTTTATTCAAGTGAAAGTTTACAAAAGCGCCAAGTAAATTAGAGCTTCAGGATTTATCCAGAACATTTTATTTAGGGGAAGCTAAGCACGCTAAACATTTTAAAAGTTAGCAAAAACACTGAAGCGCTAAGTTATTAGCACGTTAGCCGTTTTAACCCCCTCAGATCGCCGGGTTTTAGCCGGGTCTCCAGATGGTATCAGGTGAATCCGGCCAGAACATCCAGGCTCCGGGTGATGTCACTGATCCAGAAGTTTATCTGGTCCAGAACCTGGTTCTGATGGTTCTGGTTCCCAGCAGAACTTGCTTGAAGCTTTCAGCTGCTAATGGATTGAAGCAGCCGTCTGAGGCTGAACTCACTGACGATGTTGGGTCTGGGCCGTGTTAATGGGCCGTGCGGCCTGGTTCCGCAGGGCGGACTGGTTCCCATCATGGCGGCTCCCACGGCCTTATCGTCAAAAACAAACAAACCAAAGTTCTTAAAGCGCCGAGGGTCTGAGGGCAATAAGGATCAGGGTGGGAGGGGCAGTAGGGGTCGGGGGTCGTCTCCAGGGAGACGGCATCAGAAAAGAAAACATTCAGCTCCCACGCTCCCCACTGCTGGAACCAGAACCCAAACAGAACCATCGTGAGAAACAACGTCATCATGTTTCCAGGGAGCGGCTTTAACCGTGGGACCATCAGAACCTGAAGGCCTGGTTGGCCCAAACATCCCGACAAAGAGCTCAGCTTCGATCCGGTTCTGATCCAGAACTTCAGCTTCAGTGTGAACATGTTCCTGATATCAGAACCATCTCAGTGGATCTTCAGGTCCAGTTTCTCCAGAACCAATCAGAGGTGAGATGAGCTCTGCTCTCTCATTGGTCAGAAACCTGGAAGTTAAACTAGGATTGTGGAAAAACTGGAAAGAGGAGCAGAATGATGACCAGGTCGGGTCCAGCTTCCTGTGACCCAGTTGGACTAGGTTCTGGAAGGTTTGGAGGTCCAAACAGGACTGGGTCTGGATGGTACCCATCAGAACCAGCAGCAGGTTCTATCAGAACCAGCAGCAGGCTCTGGACCTACATGCACTCTCTGCACTCCTCCAGGTTCTGGTTCTGGACCGGCTGGGAACCCGGATGGATCCGGTGAAGGCAGACATGGAGCTGCTGAGCGACAGCATGGCCGCCTACGCTCGCATCAAAGGTCAGACAGGAACCCAATATTCATTCAGCCTGATGGTAATTCAGTCCGTCAACAGTTAGCATGCGCAATAAGCTAAATGTTTACACAAGGCAAGTATTAAGTCTGAATTTACTGTTAGCATTTAGTTTAGCTCCATTTAGCATGCTAACAAATTTTGGTGTGTTGAGAAACGAGACATTTTCTACCTGCTGCTCGTTGTTCTCTCGTCTCTCCAGGCGTAAAAGTGAAACCACAGACAACAGTCACTGTTCAACTTCACAACCAACCAGAATTTATTCACACAATCAAATGCATAAAGTCACACCGACAGCTCAACATGGTCATCAGATACCAAAGCCAAGGAGGAAACATTAATTATCTGAGAACAAATACTAAAATACAAAGACGCGCCTTCAGAGAGCTCTGAGTGGCAGTTCAGACAGATCCTCCACCCAGCGATCTGATTGGCTGTTTTAGCTCCATTGCTTCTATATCCAGGCGTTTCTACTGCCTGGTGTGTCTGACGTTTAGAGGCGTCCGCCTGCCGACAGCAGCACCACGCCATCAGTGCTGCTGTAGCCAGAGACATGCAGGTGATACCGAGGCCCAGGATGGATCCATCGCTGTCTAATCCTCCTTTCCCAGAGAAAGAACAATAGATGTTCATTTCATACAGAAAGAAAGCAGGACCAAAGTTTATCAGCTATCTGCGTTTCTCATTTCAAACTGGTTCCTGAACCCACAGAGCTCTGCTGACCTCTGACCTCTGACCCAGGGCATCAATCAGCAGATTTGATTATAAAAATTAGAATGTTTCATATAATATCTTTAAACTCTGATATAACAGACACGAGCAGTTTCACTACCAACACATCTGTTACACTGATGTTCTGATCAGTTTTCAACTTCTTTGGTTATAATGAACTAAAACATTTTCAGATAAATTTATGACTTATAGACTCTTAAGAATGTGATCTACTAGAAAAACTAATGATTAGACTAATTTTAATCAAATCGTGATCATTTTATCTAAGAAAAATGTTCTACTGATCAAGTTATGTATTAATTAAATCATGAGTCTAAATCGAATTGATGCCAACTCAAAACAATCATAATCCATCTAATATTTCAACATGCACTGAAGTTAAATAGCATTAAAACAAGCATAATTAAACTAATATTTCCAACAGTTTGCAAGCTAAATATTTTTGTTTCAATATTTAAACTAAATATTAATTTAGCCACATAATTATTTAGTCAGTCAAATCAGTAGTTAGCATAAGCTAAATATTTAACTTGGGGCCAGATATTCAGCTTATTAAAATAATTAGCTTGAAGCTGTGACATTATTACATTAATGACATAAAAACATGGCTTTCAAAATGTCATATTTTCCTCCTAAATGTCCCAGGTGATTCCAGTCAGTCAGTTTTTCCTGTAGCTTTGCAGCTGGACGCCTGTCTGCTCCAGAATGGAGTTAAAGTTTCTGTTACTGAATGAACCTTTAAAGCTTTTACTGTTTTAATTTTCTTTTGCTCAGAGTTACTGTCAGCTTCTAGATGTGAAACATCTCCAGTCTAGAAAGGTTGTGCAGGTTCTGAAAGGATTGAATCATTTTCTCTGGAACAGAAACTTCTCTTTACTAGCTAACCATTATGACGTCAGCATGTCTGACCAATCAGAGCAGAGTGAGCAGTTCTTAAAGAGACGGTATCTGAGAGCAGAACATGGTTCTGATCCGAATGTTTTCCTGTCATCTCTTCTGTGTTCCAGCCAATCCAGAGAGTTTTGCTCTTTACTTCATGATGGGCGTCTCGTTCGGACTCTTCATGGCGCTCTGCCTCCTGGTGGCCGCCATCGCCTGCAGGACCCGCAGGCCTCCTCCGTCCCCCGACAGGCGGCAGCTCAAAGACTCCAGCGACGAAGAAGAGAGCATGTTTGAGGAAGACGGGGCGGAGTCCGAGGGGAAGGTGGCGCTGGGGCCCTTGAGGGACCGCAGCAGCCAGTCCAACGGGACCCTGAGGAGCCTCGACGTCTTCACATCCGAAGAGGAGCTGGAGAAGGCCCGGCGCCTGGAGGAGCGGGAGCGGATCGTCCGCGAGATCTGGAGGAACGGACAGCCGGACGTCATGGTGACCGGGACAGGAACCATCGGCCGGGTCCATTACCGCTAATGCTAACCGGGATGAGTGGGCGGGTCCATTACCGTTGTTCTGTTCTGGAGATGAAGTTCTCCAGAACTCCCAGGGTCTAGAATGATTTTCTTCTGTTGTTGCTGCAGTGAGACTGAAACTGCTTCCTGGGAATCATTGCCAGTGAACAACTTTCTGACTGCAGTTTGTTTACCGCATCACTTCCTGTGTTCCAGTTCTGACCGGGGCCTCCCGGGCCCAGACTGGGCCGGATGTTTCTCAGGAGCCTCTGGGGTCTCAGAGCAAAGATCCAGGAAATGGAAGATCGTTCTTTCAGTCATATTTTCATCGTTTCTCATTCATTTATAATTGTGTCAGTTTCAACTAAATATTTAATTAGCAAGCTAAATATCGAGCATGGAGAAATATTTAGCCATCAAGCTAATTAGTTAGCTTCAAACTCTATATTTAGTTTGTAGGTTAATTTTTAAACCAAATAGCAGAAAATATTAGGTAAGAATTTAAGCCCCAGTTTTCTCTGACGGGCTGATAATCCAGATTATTTCTGTTCAGTTTTCATAAAAGCCCCCTTCAGAGAACAGGTTGCTTCAGCTTTTCCAAATTTTAGTTTAACTTTTGAAAACCAGGATAAAGACAGAACCGGACGATCTGGAACCAGAACTTGTTTTCCAGACTGAGAAGGTTCTGAACTCGGTCCTCAGTCAGACCAACCTGCAGCTTCCTGTCCATCCTGGGAAGCTGCAGGTGTGACCGGGTTCTGCTTACCTAAACACTGTTACACAGGAGCACAACAGAGACAACAGGGAAAAAAAACAATTATCGCTCAGGAAACAGAATTTTCCAGGTTTTATTTTGTTTTTCTGAATTTTCTCTAATAAAAAGTTTCCAGAAATCAAACCTCTATGTGAATCAACAGGTTTACAGAAATAAAGTTGATTTTTTTATTTCAGGAACATTTTCTGGGTTTGAATTTGATCTGACCCGACGCAGGTTGGTGCGTGTTGGGAGTGTGAATCCAGATTGAATCCAGATTGAATCCAGATTTCCCTCCTGCAGCCGCAGTTCTAGAAATGACCAGGAAACCCAGAAACGTTCCGATTCAAAGGAACATTTATAGAAAATAAAACAAATGAGTTTAAAGTAAAAAAGGTTCAGGCTGAAGCAGATGTCAGACGGTTGGTTCAGAACATGCAGGTCGGGTCCAAACAGCCTGAAACAGGATCTCACCAGAACTTTAAGCTAAATCTCTACAGCAGATAAATTCCTATGTGGATCTGGGCCAGTTGTCGGCGGCGCCCGGGTCGCTGCTGATTGGTCCCGTTGAGCGGCGCCGTGCTAACAGAATCATGAACCGCGTTTTCACTCGTCAGCAGCTTTTATTCTCCTCTAAGGCACAAAACGCTTTGATTTGCTGCAGAACATGAAGCTTAAAGTTCTCCCTTAAAAAGACATAAAAACACAAACATGTCAACCGTTAGCTGGAAGATGGCTTCTCTACTTGGGGGTGGCGTCGCCGGAGGCTTTGGGCTCCTTGTGCTCCGCCTCCATGGCGTCGTCCGGCAGCTCGCCCTCCTCGCCGCCCTGGAACATGTCGTGGGCCCACTTCGGGCTGCCGCCGCCGCCGCCGCCCTTACGGTACACGAAGCGGCCGCGGCGAGTCGGGAAGGAGCCCCGCCCCCGGCCCCGGCTCTCCACCCAGGTCTTTTCTCCGTCACGATCGTCATGCTGGAAGAGGAAGAGGAGGAGGAGGTGAGGAAGATCACCGGATTAAAAGGTTAAACAATCAAAACTTAAAAGCAATAATTTGGTTATTTATCCTGCAAGTCAAATTTTAACCAGGTTGACCATTCATTAGACATGTCAGTTTCAAACTAAGCATTTAATTATCAGGCTAAATATTTAGTTTGCCAAGAAATATTCAGCTAGCTCAGAGCTACGCGTTGATCTCCAACCTGACACGTAGCTTTAGCTTCAATCTGTGATGTTTAGAAATAACATGGTGAAAATAAAACTGACACTAAATAACACAAAGTATTGTTACTTTTTGACTAACTTTACAAAATCCCCCAAACGATTCAGCCTTGACCTTTGACCCTTTGAACCTGACAGGTGTCTGTGGTGGAGGCCGTAGCTTCTTCTCACACATAAACACAGTAAAGAGCTTCGCTGCAGATTGTTATATTTTCTGAGGCTACCTGGTTTTAAATCTGTTCAGTTCATAAATGTTTGTATTTCAGATGCAGATTTAATTAAACCTTAAGAAGCAAAACAAACAGAAAAGTTTCTTCTGTTTCTGTGGTTCCTGATTAAAGCTCCCTGCTGCCCTCTGCTGGCCGCCACAGAAAGAAACAGGAAACCCACCAGGTAGTACTTCCTGCTCTTGGGCGTGTACTCGGGGTCCCAGTCCTCCTCCGGGGGGCGCACCGGAGCGTTCAGGTTGGCCGGGTTTCCGTTGCTGTTCCCGGGATAATTCCCTCTGCTCCAGCCTCTTCCTCTCATCCTGGGAAACTGAAAGGAGAACAGGTCGTCGTCATCATCATCACCACCTGACTCATCTCCATCATCACGAGGAGGAAGAGCGAAGAAACTTACAAATCCTCGGCCTCTTCCTCTGTCTGGGAAGTGGCCCTCGTAATCCCGTGGCCCCCGGTCGGCGGGGCCGCCGTAGTCCCGCGGCGGATAGCGCGGGGGGCCGTAGCCCTCCTCCAGATGCTCCGCCCCCTCCGCCAGGTACTCCTTCCCTCTGTAGTGGGGGGGGAAGGGCGACGGAGAGGAGGAGGAGGAAGAGGAGGACGGAGAGCGGTCACGCTTCTTCTTACTCTTCCTGTGAGAACAAACCAGCAGCTGTCGTCATGGTTACGCTCCTCCATGTCTCCCTTCAGCTATCGGGGAACACTGGCAGGACTTTGGAACAGGTAAAGTAAGGATCAACATCCTGCTGCTTCATGATGCTAACATTAGCTGCTTGCGTTAAAATCTAAGCCAGTTCAACTTTGGATCCACACAGTGTGACGTCTCCTCTGATCCAAAAAGGAAGCAGTAATGGCGGCTCACACTGACATCCTGTGATTGGTGAGATTGCAGATCTATCCAGGAATGTTTCTCCTCTCATAGTCTGATTCGCTCTGAGACATGAACTCTTCTGAGCAGTGAGGAATCTTTACCCTAAATAACTACAGAGATTATTAAATATCTAAAAACGTTGCCGTCCAGGCTGAAAACCAAGAGAACCAAGAAAATGGAGGATGGAGGACCTGCGGCGCCGAGAGCGAAACGTTTCTACTAACCGGAGTCTGAGCTGATTGGTCGACTTCTGATGACATATTAGGGTTCCCTTAAAGTTAGCACAAAACACTGCGGTTTGATGCTAACCATTCTATTATAACAATGCTACTCATGCTAACTGCTGTAATGCTATGCTAACAATAAAATCTGAACTATGAACATTTTATCAATTAAAACAGAAACACTCTTCCTCTCTCTCACACACACACACACACACACACACACACACAAAATGACGCCTCCTCCTCTCCAAACATAAAGCATTAGTTCATATTCATGATTGGTTCTGACAGAAGATCCTTTGGAAAGTCTTCAGATCTGAAATCAAACGTTCCTGGTTGTTGCATCGGAGCTGAACCCAGATCCTGCTCTGGTTCTGGTTCTGGAACAGCAGAACAAAGCAGCGGGACCTACTTGGACTTTTTGTGGTGCTTCCCAGATTTGTCGGAGGAGCGCTCGCGGCTGGGCCCCCGGGAGCCTGCGGGGCTCCGGCCTCCATCCCGCTTGTAGTCGCGCTCCTTCCCAGCAAACCTCTTTCGTCTTTCAATATCCAGCCGCAGGTCCATGATGTCTCCTTTGAACCGTTTGTCCTGCAGGGAGGAGAGCGGTTAGCGGCTGTCCGTTAGCCGTTAGCGGCCGCCTCAGTGGGACTGATAATCACATGAATGCAGTAAATCTGAACGTTGTCAGGCAGAAACATGCAGTAGCTCAGAAACAAAGTGACACTGTCAGTTTGAGGCTGGATGGTTTTTCTGACAGGAAAAATACTTACAAGGTAAAGGCACTGATGTTGATCTGGATCATAATTCCTTTAAGCCTTTGCTCGGTTCGTTTAAACCCAATCAATTACCATATCTCATAGGCTGGGGCTTTCTTGGCACTTATTAAACACATTTGGGCTCTTTTGATATAGAAATATGCATCCTTTGAAAGAAAAGCACAAAGCTGAACACTGCTGCTCAGGACTGCCTCAGACTCCAACAACGGCAAATTTCTAAACGCTCGTCACCTTGTAGCTCGACTCGTCCACCTCCTCAAACAGATGAGGGTGCCTCTTAAAGGCACTGGGGGAAACATCGATTCTCCTGCAGGAGGAAGAGCAGCGGTCAGCAGGGGGCGGCGGTGGGGTCAAAGGTGAGGGGCGGAGCCGTACCTGTGGATTTCTGGGCTCTTCCTTGGCTTCATCATTTCTGCCTCTGCGGCTTTTCTTTGGTACATGGCAAAGCGCTCACTTAAAGTCATGTCTGAGGAGGGGAAGTGTTGAGCTGCAAACACACAGCAGTTAGAGCCACACACACACACACACACTGACGGAGGGCCCCGCCGCGCCGCCGCCAGAGCTACCTTTGATGTAGTGAACGATGGAGACGATGTGCTGGGCGAAAAGCTCAGACGGGCTGCGGCGCAGCTGGGCCGACTGGATGTGCTGGAAGATGGAGCGAAACTCTGGATCCTTCTTGGAGGAAAGCAGCAGGTCGCGCTGCGCCAGGCGCTCCTTCGACACAGACGAGCTGAGAGGAAACACATTCACTAGGAACATCACAATATTCATACTCAGAGCGTGAAACTCATCACAGTGATTTATTTCTGTCAACGACTTTTATTTTACCTCAATCATTAACTCAGAGCAGCTGCTGGGCTTTAAACCAGGAGCATCAAGGAAAGAACCGAGAAAATATTTTTAAAAATGTTTTAATCTACTCAACAATAAACCAAGCATGAACTTTTTAAATTAAATCATCACGTTTGTTTTGTAGGAACGGAACCATGGACCCAAAACTTTAAATGGTTTTCTGTCTTAATGAAAGGCTTCCAGTTTTTATCATTCTGGTCCAACTGATTAATCTTACAAATAAAATCAGGAGGTGGTCAGTCTTCATCTGAAAACACTTCCTGTATCCAACCAATTGAAAAAGCAGATTTTGGTGCTCCAAGGTGAGCAGATGTGGTCCAAGTTACCATGACAACAGAAGGAAACCAGAAGATGCTGGACAGCTTGGACCTAAAATGTCTGTAAGTAGATTTTGATTTAAGTTGCAATTCTGTCCTAATTTATGTAGTTTATTCTTTAATTGTGGTCAATGTGAGACAATAAATTATGACTTTACCTGGAATCATTAAAACAAGAAATAAAAGATTTAAATCTTTTACTCTGTTGAATCTATAAAAATGACCTGTCACTTTCTGAGATGACTGGAGAAAAATATTCTACTTTCATGTAAAATTCTTTTTTTTAATTTAACATATTAGTAATTCGGATTGTCCTTTAAAGTTCTTTATAAAATATTGAATAATCCTGATGTATTTTGCGATTTTTACCGTGTTTCTGCTCTGAATTGTGTCAACTGTACAGGAAACTAGATACAAGACTGGTTCCAGTGTTCTGTAATGCTGCTGTTCTCCTGCAGGGGCAGTAGAGGTTACCTGGCTGTCTCCTCTAAGCAGCTCATCTTCAGCTCGAACTCCTGCCTGGAGGCGGACAGGCGATGCGGAGGAGACGGCTCCAGAGCGGGGAACGCTCCAGGGAACAGCGGCCGCTCCTTCTCCTTGGATGTCGTCGGAGGACTCAGGCTCCTCTTGGTCTTCTCCTTCTCCTTCTTCTCCTTCTTCTTGGATTTCTCCTCCTTCTTGGATGAGTGCTTGCGGCTCCGGTACAGCTCTTCCTCTGCTTCATCCACAGCCTCTTCTTCTGCATCTCTGCGGCCTTTCTCTTTGGCCGACTGATAGGATGAGGAGTAGTTTGGCTCGTCGCCCCATTTGCCGAAGATGTCGCGCTCTGTAAGGATGGATTTGCCATCGGCGTCTTCGTTGATGATCCGGTCCTTCAGGCCCTGCGACTCCAGGAACTCCTCCTCCCCCGGGTCAAAGAAGGGCATGGTCTTGTCGTCTTTGGGATCAGCGTACGGAGACGCGGAGATGCTGAAGATGTCGGAGGACTTGGAGCTTTTCTCGGGGTCTGCGTCCTTCTCCCGGCTGCTCTCCTTCTCAGCTGCTTGCTTTTTCAGCTGCTTCTCAGCCAGGAACCTGGAACAGAGATTCAGGTGAGGTCAACAGTCAGGAGGAAGCTGATTGGATGAAAGCTTGTTGGAAATGGACATACTTCTTAAAAGCTGCGGAGATCCCAGCGCTGTCTCCAGGTTTGGCGTCATCCTTGGAGAAGAAGCCGAAGCCGCTGAAGGAGGCCGTCTGTCCGGACTTGGAGGGGCTCTTTCCTGGAGGCGAGACGGAGCCGACGGTCTTCCACATCTGACCGGCGCTGCCTTTGGCCTCCGGCTCCGAAGTGTCCTCCTTCTTGGAGTCCGGACTGCGCCTCTTGGGGCTGGCATCATAGTCGATCCACTTCCCACCAGACGTTTTGGCGATGACGGTTCCGTCGGCGGCTGTTGCCGATTTCTCTGGCTGACTCTCTGGCTGCTTGTCTTTAGAATCCTTGGACTTCTTCCGACTTTTGCTGTCGTGGCGTCGGGACGAAGATCGGGAACGGGAGCGGGACGAGTAGCTGGAGTGGCGGGACTGGCGGGACCGGCCGGAGGACGAGCGGTCGGAGTAGCGGGAGCGGCTGCGGCTTCCTGAGCGCTTCTTGGGCGTGCGGGAGCGCGAGTACAGCCTCCTGGGGCTGTGGTGCTCCTGCCGGTCGTGCCAGCCTCCGCCACCGCCGCCGCCCTGCCAGTTGGACTTGTAGCCGTAGCCTCCTCTTCCTCGGTTCTGGTAGTGGCCGCGCGGGTAGTAGCCACGGTTGCGGCCGCGGTAGTAGTACGGCCGGCGGTAGCCGCGATTGTAACCCCGGAAGCCTCTGTTGTTGCCCTGGTAGTCCCGGGACGGGTAGTTCCTGTAGCCCGGGGAATGGGAGCGGGAACGGGACCGGGAGCTGGAAACGGGAAGAGAGACGGACAGTCAGGACCAACCGGACAGGCTTCAGCTGATCGGACCAATCAAAGCCCTCCAACAGGTCAAATGTAGAGCTGTAACGATTCCTCGAATGATTCAAGTACCTCTATTAGTAAAATACCTGGAGGAAAACTTATCTGCCTCAAAGCTTCATTAAATTAAGTTTAATGGTTAGCGCACCGTGTTCCCGCCGGTCGTCAGTCACGTTGCACAGCGCTCCGACTTCCGCCTCTGAGATGTTGATGAAAGCTAAGTGTTAGCAGCACAACGTCCAATTTTAATGTTCGGCCTGGGAGGATTTTACCGATTGATGACAATGTCCAGATTTTTGTTGTTTTTCGGGGGACCAATAAGCATCCTTAAGTTAACTGGCCTGATGCCTGGAGTAGGCAGCTTTTCTCCTCTGAGAGCTGCTTCCTGATGGCTCTGAGCGAACGGCGGGGACGACCGCAGCAACATACGTGTACAGGTGAGTTGATAGACTGAACACTTCAGGTGGCTGTGCTTTAGCGCAGTGTTTTTCAACCTTTTCTGAGCCAAGGTTCACTGTTTTAATTGAAAAAATCACGAGGCACACCACCAACCAAAAATGTAAACAAAGATACTCTGTAGCCGCCTATATTACATATATAGTCATGCTTATCAAAGTTCCTTGAATAGGAATCAAATAAACACAAAAATTTATTTTTATCATATTTTACATTTCTTATTTCAAATTGCACGTAACATGTCCCCTTCAAAAATACACCTGAACACCTGAACAGCCACAACACTGTGGTCTTAAATTTAAAGAAGTTGTAGAAAACTTCAAAGTATTTTACAAACTAATCCACAAGCATTCTTTTAGCCAGAATACAGAAAATAATTCTTATTCTGAAAGAAGCAATAATAATTGGGAAGCTCACTTCACACAGACATGTTGTGGGAAATGGACCCATGTTCTTTCTAACTACTGCTGAGCTTCACTGTCTTTTCCATCACCGTCATCACAGTCTTGCTAGATACGATGCTCTCACCTCTACCTGTAACATTCATGGCTCACTAATTCTCTTGTTTTAATGTAAAAT
>NW_015114585.1:175946-189908 GCF_001443285.1 Poecilia latipinna
TCCTGCTAGAGAGCCCCCTGGTGGTTGAAGAAAAATACACAGAAAAGCTGCACCGGGCTACAATCCGCATGGTTCAAAGATTAGGAAAAAAGTAACAGCTTAAAGTCCGGAAAATACGGTACCACAGGTGAAATTGAATAATTTCCCGCGGAACAGTGGTTGAAAAACACTGCTTTAGATGCAAAGCTTTACGGAAGAACCAAAAGTTAATAATTTACTACTGTAAGTTTATCTTTCACAAACTCATGTTTAAGTTAAAAATCTAAAACTTGAAGATTTACTTGGTTTAAAGAGTCAGTCATTGGCCAGCTGAATGTTTTACAGTGCAGCAGCGCTCCTGGTTTTAAACCGCTTTCAGAATCCCAACTGGGCCCAACAGAACCGCTGTGATTCTGCTGCTGCACGGGTCAGACGGCACCAAGACGTTTAACTGCTAAACTATCCAGAATCATGAGGTCACAAAGTCAGTGAAGGCCTCAATCACCCCCCACAGCGGGGGAGGTAAGAGGGCAAAGGGCAACTAGGCAGTTTGGCCAATCATCAACCAACAGCAGGGAAGATCTGCCAACATGGAGACAGACGGAACCACCGGATCAGAACCTGCCCATCAGAACTCCTCCACATATACAGCCATCCGGTTTATCAGAGTCTGTAGGAGTTCAGTGGATCCGTCCTGAGGTCCAGAACCAGGTCGGTAAACGGGTTCTACCTGTAGTGGCGCTTCCTGGATCTGGAGCGGGAGTGGCTTCGAGACCTGGACCTGGAGTAGGACCTGGATCTGGATCTGGACCGGGATCTGGGTCGGGACGGAGAATCCAGAACCTTGGACATGTCTGCAGTCAGACCAGGTCGATTCTGTCCTGGGGAACAAACAGAGCCATCAGGGTGAGAGCAATACCGGCGGTACCAGGGGGCCTGGGTCCGATCCAACTCGGCCAGAGGAGCAGGAACCAGAGTGGACCTTAACCAGAACCCGGTCCAACAGCAGAACCTTCAGATGGAGCTAGAAGGAAAAGAAATATGAGGCTACAGGAGAATCAGAGGCACATGCACGCTGCGCTGCACGCTGCGCTGCACTGCATGCTGCGCTGCACTGCATGCTGCGCTGCACTGCATGCTGCGCTGCACGCTGCGCTGCATGCTGTGCTGCACTGCATGCTGCGCTGCACTGCATGCTGCGCTGCATGCTGCGCTGCACTGCATGCTGCGCTGCACTGCATGCTGCGCTGCACGCTGCGCTGCACGCTGCACTGCACTGCACGCTGCGCTGCACGCTGCGCTGCACGCTGCGCTGCACTGCACGCTGCGCTGCACTGCACGCTGCGCTGCACGCTGCGCTGCGCTGCACGCTGCGCTGCGCTGCACGCTGCGCTGCACGCTGCGCTGCACGCTGCGCTGCACGCTGCTTTTGGAACGGTCTCATATAGAAATCTATTAGGATAAAAAAGTGGCATTATGCAGATTAATAAAATGCAACTAAAATAATTGAATTCAATTTCCAAGTAAAAGAAATAATCTGTGTATTCCAGTTGACACTTAATAAATGACTCAATTCGTTGACAATTATTTCAATAATCGATTCATGAGATTAATTATTTAATCAATGTAATCATCAAGCTGCCATTTCACATTCAACAATTTTTTGTGATATTTAAAAACCAAATGGAAACCTCTTTACATCCGACCCGGAGCAGGGAGGAAAAGGAAGTAGCAGGGAGGAACAGGAAGTAGCAGGGAGGAACAGGAAGTAGCAGGGAGGAACAGGAAGTAGCGGGGAGGAAAAGGAAGTAGCAGGGAGGAACAGGAAGTAGCAGGGAGGAAAAGGAAGTAGCAGGGAGGAAAAGGAAGTAGCAGGGAGGAAAAGGAAGTAGCAAGGAGGAACAGGAAGTAGCGTTCCTCCTGTGAATGACACCAAACCGCTGCTGCATCTTCGTCTTCCTTAGCGACCCATAAACCGGCCTCCGCCTGCATTGTTCCTCTGTTTTAGGTCTGCCTAGCAACAGTTGCTATGTACCAAGTAGACGGCGGTTTCTGTCGTCAGTCCTGAGACCATATTTACATACAGCACACAGGAGAAGGAAGATGTTTTAATTTCATGAAAATAAAAGGTCATATGATGCTAATTTAAACATCTGCTAATTACAGAGTATTTTGTATTTTATTTTGTATAAAATACAAAATAACTACAAATTAATGACTGTTAGTGCTGCACAGGTTTACAGGCAGCACTTCAGGATTTTTCCATTTCATCGTCAGATCTGCCATGTTGGATCTAAAACTGCTTTATGATCAGAACATGCAGCTCCTAGAGTCTGGAGACGGACACCCGACCCAACAGAACCAACAGAACCGCCTCTCTGAGCTCCACTCAGTGATCTGTGGCAGGATCCATCTTGAATTTCCTCCTTTTCCAAAGAGATTCAGAGTCTATGTTTATATTCTGATCAATTTTAAACCAGATCAAACTAAGATAATCCAACCAAATGGTGAACAGAAATTAGAAATATAATCTCACCTTCAATCTGATTATATTCTGATCCAGTTCTGGATTATTGGATCCATAAAACTGTGATCATGTTGGGCGATCCTGATCAGCTTTAACATTATTTCCTTCATTCCAGACAGAAATGAAGATTATTGTTTAGATTTTGGTTAAAACTGCTTCATTTACCAGAACCAGATAGTCCGCAAGTCAGTATTTACAACTAGCTTTAACCAAAAATGATCATATTTGAAAGCCAGCAAGGCTAAAGGCAGAAAGTCTTCATATAAACGGTTCATACACAGGAAGCAAAACGCATTACCGTATTAAGTTTAGGCATAACAACAGGACTATCAGATTAACTGACTTTGTTCTCAACTATAAAAATGTCAGAATATTCATCAACCCAGGCCAGCAATTGTAAGTAGTTTTGGGTCAGAACTTTCGGTTCTGATCCAGGAACCTAAACTGGCTCAGAAAAGAACCTGAAACCAGTTCAAACGTCCAGTTTTTCCACATTGAAACAGGAAGTCTGGAAAATGTTCCATAATGAAAACTGAAATCCCAGCAAATCCAGATTAAATTAACCAGATCCACCCCAAGGAGTTCTGTTTATCTCCGCGGCCGAACCTTTAACCGTTAAACCGATCAATGTTAACCAGGTTCTGAATTTAACCAGCTGCTCGCCCGGCTAGAAAATAGACTCGCTCTACCTTTATCCTTCTGCGGATGTTCTGGTTCTGTTGATCCGGATGAGAATTCTGGGGAGCTGCGGAAGGTTCGGGCCCAAACGCCTGCAGCTCCACCGCCTCCTTCCTGGTTCCTCTGCAGCTGAAGCTAACGATGCTAACAGGCTAGCTGCTGTCGGGTTAGCCGTTGGCAGCCCCGATAAACAGCCGAAGGTAAAAACAGGAAACCCGGAGGTCTACTGCTGTGTTACGGCCCATAAACATAAACCAAACGTTGTATCTACTGGGAAATTGTAGCAAAAAGCTCGGTTCTGGTCGCAGCGAAGTTCAACGGCTTCGAAACAGCGAGCTGACGCTAGCTGACGGTAACAGGCGGTCTGGCCAACTCACGCGAGACTTTGTGTGAGCGCAGCCTGAAACACAAACAGAGCGGGAAGAAAGAGACCGGAGACATTTTAGTGCCAAACACCCCGGAGGTCACAGAGCTAAATTAGTCTGATAAACAACAGTAAGGTCAAAAGAAGCAGAAACTAAAGTAAAATAGAGATAACCTTTATTGTCCTACAGAGGGGAAATTCAGCTTTAACAGCAGCATCAAAATATTTAGACAAAAGATTAAAAATGTGTTAAAAATATTAAGTGGGGTAAAATATTAAGATTAACAGTATTGTAAAAGATAATAAATGAAACAAAAAATGCCCTTAAGTTAACAGAAACAGAAAAAATATCCTGACGGGGTGACTTTTTTAAATGCTTAATGTGTGTATTGAACACTAAGAAGACAACTGGCTATTTACAGTACAATGTATCAGTACAAAGAAACAGATATTCAGTAACAGCAGAGATGTTATTTCAAACAAATAGCAAAAACAGAATAATGGGTTTTAAAAATGCCAACATGTAACCATGTATGTATTTATTGATTTTGTTGCAGTGATGATTAGTCTGACCGGATGAGAGGAAGGATCTCCTATAAATCTCTTTTGTGCGCCTGCGATGCAGCAGTCTGTTATTAAAGGTCAAAATAACTGAGACTCATTTAATATCAATTTAGTTCCATCCTGATTAAGGGAATAAACTTTTTGTTTTTCAAAAGCTCAGATCCAAAAACAAAAATCTAAACCAGCAGGAGTAACTATTTCATATTTATAAACTTTATGTAAGCTGTTTTCTACTGTTTTACTATACATTTCTGTTTTAACAGTGACAGAAACCTGCAGAGAGCTCAGAGATTCAGCTAAAATGATCCTGAAACTAATGACAGACCTGCAGGACGATGCCAGAAAAATCCACCAGCAACGTCTCCATCAGCTTCAACCTGCAACACACGGAAGATTCACCAGCCTGCGAATGTTTGTCAGTCAGTTTGGCTCATTTAGAAATTCATTTCTATCTACTTCCTAAAATCATTTCTGGTTATTTCATTTAAATTATTGATTAAAGACTTCATCTCTGACAGTGATACTGTTGGTACAATAATTAACTATAAAAATGTAATTATTGTTTCTGTTCAAGCAGACAGTAAAAGTTATTGACCTGCATCTCCATGGAAACATCCAATCAATGATTGATCTGCATCCTTTTCCTGCAGGTTTACAGTTTAAACCAGTGGTTTCCAAACATTTTCTGCGCCCCCCCCCCCCCACCCTATGGATTACAAATGGCTGTCTGGTTGAAACGATGAACGGCTTTTCTGACTTTTTTTAATCAGCTTTATTGCATTTATTAAGGTCTTCCTGCATGTCAGGAAGACCTTTATTTTGAATTATTTTGATTAAGCTTTTCATGTCAAGCTGAATCTGCTCTGAAAATCTGAGCTGATCACTGATGGAAGCTGCAGGAGCAGATCAGGTTTTCTGATCCTGACCTCCGATTATGGAAATAACCCTCCAAATGATTTTTCTGTTTCCTCTCCCTCTAAGCCCCGCCCACTCCTTCTTTTAAAGGGCCAGTATCATGTAAAATAAATAGGGTTAGGGTTCTTTCATGTTGGAGAAATCCTTTAATTTCCATGGCAACTATTCATCTGGGTGGCCCTAGCACCGCCTTCGAGGCACAGCTCCTCCCCCCTCAGCTCCTTCAGACTAGCCAGCAGCAATTAGCAAACAGCTGCTGAGCTCATAATAGAAACAGCTGCTCAGAGCTACGCTGGGAAAAACGTTAAAGTTTAATAGAGGAGCCATGTTGGGATGACTTCCTGGAGGCGGAGCTTCAATTTCAAGGAGTTAAATCAGGAAGTCAAATTTTTTTTAGGTCAGACTTAATATAAATAGCATTTTGTAACAACTGGAAGTATCATAGTCACTGGATTATAAAATAAAACATCTCTGTGTGCCTGGAAGACACATAATCCTGTTTCTTTAACTTTCCCCACATGGTGGCAGCTTTAGAGGAACTTCTGTCGCCCGATCGTCCCGCCTCGGCCCCCAGCTCCCCTTTGACCTTCTGCTGAAACATTTAACTCCTCCTGCTGTCCTCTGCAGCCAGTTGTTCATGCCGAGGTTAAAATTAACTGCAGCAGATCCTCCTTCCAGCACAATGGGAGGCCACATGCGGCTCTTATGAGGCGTTAATGCAGCGCAGCTCCAACCGGTGGAAATAAAGACACTGATGATCAGATCTCCTCCAGCTCTGGTTTCATCAGCCGCCACCGCAGCGTTTCTGAGGCTGCAAGGAGGAAAGTAAAGAAGAATCTGATTTATTTTGTCTGAAGTCTCTTCAATGCACAAAGAGGAAGACTCTGCTGGAAGGCAGGAGCCTGGGAGGAACAGTCTGGTTCCAGTGAAAAACTAAAGCAGTGACTTGGGTTATTTAGTCTGTCATAAGAGAAAACAATATGGTTTATTTATCACAGTGATATTCATTTACTTATAAATGTCAGGTTTCAAACTAAAAATGTAGTTAGCAAACTAAATACTTAGTTTGAAGTTAAATATTTATCTTGAAACTTGCTAACTTAATATTTAGGTGGAGCTAAATATTTAGCTTACTAATTAAATATTCATTTAGCAAGCTAAATAATTGTTAGCAGGCTAAATAAACTTGCTTGCGAAATATGTAGCTTGGAGCTACATGCTTCAAATTAAAGATTTTTCATGCTAACTAAATTTTTAGTTCAAAACGGCAACATTTCTGAATGAATGATTAACATGACAGGAAGTTTTGTCTGTGGCTGCTGAGCTGTTCAGAGCTGCAGCCTCTGAGGGAAACCTGAGCACGTTGAGCAACGTGTTGCTTTCTGGAAACGTTTTGAATGAAGCTGAGGCTTTTAGCTGTTTGCCTCCAAGCATTAAAACGTCTGCAGCGCCTGCTTTCTGAATGAGGTCAGAGGTCACCATGACCTCACCTGGAGGAGGAAGAGGAGTGAATCCTTCAGCTGCTGCAGCTTCATGAAACACAACCAAGAACCTGAAAGGAGAAAACATCACAAACCGCATCCAGTGTTAGGTCAGATCAGCGACTAAACCCGCTTTGTTATTTATGATAAACTGAATTTATTTATGGTGGATTGTTCTCTTCCAGCCGGTTTATCAGCGGCTCTGGACTGAATGGACTCTGAGGATTTATTGACTCGTATTCCTGAAAATCATGCAAATGTTTCCTGTCAGAGTGAAGATGGGATCAGCGGATTTCCATGAACGATGCAAACACAGCTCACTGTTAAACAGGAAGCAGCGTCTCCGGTTCTGGTCGGATCCGTTCATTTTTAGTTTTCAATTAAAAACACAAATTTCTTTGTCAGTGTTTCATTTTTGTAAATTAACGGTAGTAAAATAAGTTAACGTTGTTTGCTTCAGTAAAGAATCGTTTTCAGGTTCTGGACTTTTCAGGTCGAATGTTTTCGGTTCTGCTGTGGTTCTGTTGGTCTACAAACAAAATTATAAGTTCAGGAATAAAAACTAAAACATTTACTGCATCTATGTCTTAATAAATGCATTATAAAACTTTAAAACTTAAACTTCCGCAAACTTTGCTTTTTGTGTCAAAGCACTGCTGAACACTTATTAAAAATTTATTGATCCCAAAGAGAATTTAATTTAAATATTGCTGTAATTCATATTATTTCCTGTGAAGAGTTTTTGCTGCGGAACAGAAGGATCTCTCCTGTAGCAGTATGTATCACAGCGGTTCTGAAGAAGCTTCTGACTGAAGACGATCTGCGGTTCTATAACAGTTCTGGAGGATTTCTCTGTAGAAAAAACCCGTCAACATCCAAACAGGCTGGTGCTGCCACCTGCTGGAGGTTTCATTACACTACAGCTAAATAGCACGACTGTAAAACGATCTTTAATATTTAATCGGGGGAATGTTTTATAATCAGAGTGTGACGTCATCATGGAGGAGCCAATCAGCTGATCTGCTGCTGCCTTCAGGTTCTCCCTGTGGTCTGGGATTCTGAAACTTCTCCGGCTGGCTGAGTAAAACTGACCAGAACCTCTGATGTCACCCGACTTCTTTTCTGATTATCTGTGGAACCACCATTTTATTTCTATTGTCAGGTTTTAAAATAAAGAAAAGTTTGTTTCCAATCTGATGAAAATATCTGAAATTATATTTCTGATTTTTTCTGCTTCGCTCTGTTGTGGAAATTCAACTAATTTATTCCAGTAAAAACTGAAAACTGCTAAATCCGTCAGTAAGAATCATCATTAGCATCAGTTATTATTTGTTATTATAAAAATATTTAACACATCAGTTGATGAAGCTGCACCTGGTTCTGTGGTTCTGGTTCTGTCTGCTCTAAACTCTGATCCTGGTTCTGGTTCTGCTGGAGGTTCCTTCCTGTGTCCTCTCCACTGTCGCCCCGTGCATGATCGACCAGCTGGGTTTCCTGCTGACCATCAGAATAAGGAGCAGCTCTGCTTCAGAACCACCTGGAACATGATGACATCATCATGATGACGTCATAATGACGTGACGTGAGACCAGAAGCAGGCAGCTTTGCTCCGTTTCCTTAAACCTTTATTTGTCCTGAACAGGAAGCAGCCGCCAGTTTGACATTTACAGGAGCGGCTTAAATAACGACAAAATCACACACACTCGCGCGCACACACACACACACACACACACACAGTAGAACTGAAGAAGACAGGAACAACAGCAGAATAATAACAGGAGTCACTGTCGCTGCTCCAGGGTCAGATCAGGAGGGGCAAGCTGGCCAATCAGCTGCAGCCGTTCCGTCGGGTTTCGGCCAATCAGCTGCAGCCGTTTCATCGGGTTTCGGCCAATCAGCTGCAGCCGTTCCGTCTCGGCTGCAGCAGGAAGGAAAACCTCTCCGGGTTCAGCGCTGGAACAGGAAGTGACGCAAAGTTTTAAAGTTTCAGTTCCTCCATTTTTGGCACTCTGCTGGTCTGAGGGGCGTGGCCTACAGGCGGTCTCCATGGCGATTCACAGAACCTCTGCAGGTAGACAGCAGACAGGATAATGAGTTTGTTCACTTTTTCTTTCACCTGGTGAAAGCTGCGCTCTGATTGGCTACCTGCCACATGCTGCGGCTTCATGGCGCCCGCCTTCCTCAGGTAAGGCTCCGCCCCCTCAAAGGCACGGCGCTCCAGCTCGCCGTTGGCCGAGACGCCGTTCTGATGCGAAGCGGGCTGGACGCCGTTAACGGCCACAGGGCCGGTCAGGGGGGGGCAAGGGGCCGGGGGCCCGGGGCCCAGCAGGGGGGCAGCAGCTGCAGAGACATCATTTATTATTATTACTATTAATTATTCATAATTATACTTTTATTATTAATAAAATTATTTATTACTATTATTTATAAATTATTTTTTATTTTTGATCATTTATTATTATTGACTAATAATATTGATATACTATAATGAAAAAATTATTGTAAAATCCCTTTAGTTGAAGGTAAACTTCATAAATGTCGTAACAAAGTTCATATGTTTATAAAAACAACATATTTATAGAAACTATGCATTTTATGTATTTTATCAACATAGTGGAGAAAAGCTTCAGTTTATTTTTAAGCCGAAATACAGATGGCAGAAATAAATGCAGCTTTTTATTTTACTGTTTTTTAATAAATTTCCTATTTGACCTGAAACACCTAAAATGGCGTATAATATTTAATAAACATGTTTTATGACGTCAGCTTGAACATTTCACTGTTTTCTTGTTTAAGGTTTCAGCTGTAAAATTATTCAGTTGAAACTCGAATAACCTGAATATTTTTCTTTTTGTGTTTCTGATCTTTGCTGTGATATAAAAATAAACTCGTCTTGCCATATGTCACACTGATATATATATTTTTCACATATATATTTTTTATATAATGAATGTTTGTTTCTTTATGATCATGTTAGTAATATCTTATTTTGCTTCCATTACTTTTACTAAATAAAGTATTTCTCTGTATTTACTGCATTTTGTGTTTTTGGTTTATTTTAGTGAGTTTTTAAAAATCCAGGAAATGTAAGACTAAAGTTTTAGTTTTCAGTCAAACTATTGCTTATTGTGATTGATTGTGTTTCGTTTTTGGTCGTTTATTAATCATTTTTACTGTTTTTATTGTGGATTTAATCTAATCCTGAGAAGTGTTTACCAGTTTCTGTATCGTTTTGTTGCAGTTGGAGGTAAGATACTGTTTGCTTCCAGCTGCTGATCTTTACCAGGTTAATTTTGATTTGTTGAGTTCAGTTTTGTTTTTTTTGTTTCGGAAACCAAACAAGGAGGAATCTTCCTGCAACGCGGTGTCATGCAACGACCTTACCGTGACCTTTGTTGGGCTCGGAGCCGTTGACCTGCGGCGGCGCTCTGACGTCCTTCTGAGGACGGAACAACAGCAGCGTTGTGTTTTTACGCCTCAACAACAAGCGGCGACTCGGGGCGGATCACACCAACCTTTTCTCCGGCGTCGCTCCTGCGTGTCCGCTTCATGATCTCCTCCAGGCGCTGCCAACACCAGATCACATCAGCTCACCGCTCACAGCGCCGCGCCGTGACTACATGAACTTTCCCTCACCTTCTTCCTCTCCAGCCGCTCCTGCTCCTCCTTCAGGAAGTGCTTCTCCCTCTCCTCGCGCTGACGCTCCGCCTCCTCGCGGGCCTTGGCCTCTGCCTCGTCTCTCTGCAGGACAGAGACACAAACCAGAGGAGACGCTCTGACCAGCTCAACCTGCAGCAGACGCTGAGTCTGCCATGTTTTTACCCCCTGCAGCTCTGAGCTGAAGCTCAGAAACATAAACTCTGAAAAGTTCCCAAAAAAACCTGCTGAGATTAAATCCTTAATCAACACCTGATGCACCGGCGTCAGATTTTAGTGGTTGGAGGATTTCTCTTTAGTCTTTGGCTACACACGCTAGGCTAGCATGTTAGCTTTGGTTGCATTTTCCCAGAATGCCCTGCACTGTAGTTTACTTCCTGCTTTTGTAGTGGTCTCCGCTCCACTTGGCATTCACATTCAAACCAAACCAGAGTTCACTTCAACCGAACCCAGACCGAGGTTTGGAGGACCAGAGGTCAGAGGTCAACTAGCGTTCACATCTCACCAACCAAACCAGACTTTCTGGGCAAATGGACTGGAGTTGGATTAAAATGGAGAAATCAAACTCTGGTCCTCCGAGCCACGGCATTCTGGGTAAATACAACCAAAACCAACATGCTAGCCTAGCGCTAGCACAGGGTGAGCAACTGGTGTCCTGCAACCTTTAGATATGACCCTGCTTCAACACACCTGAGTCAAATAATGAGGTCATTAGCACGACCTGGAGAACCTGACTGCACTTAGGAGGAGAGTCAGCTGTTTGACTGAAGCAGGTTCAACCTGGGAGACATCCAAAAGTTGCAGGACCACGGCCTTGCCACATCCTGCGCTAGCAGCAGAAATGGCTCCTGGTCTTTAGCCAAAGACTAAAGAGAAATCCTCCAGCCACTAAAATCTGACGCCTCCATCTTGTTTCCATCTGGTGAAGAAGGAAGTTGCTCTCAGTGTCTTCAGGAGTTTTTGTGTAGTTTCCTTCAGTGGTTCTTGGTGGAAAACATCCTCCATTAGCTTTCAGAGCCAGCAGGGGGCAGCACCTCAGCAGTGACCCACCTGCCTCTGCAGCTTCTCGTTCTCCTCCTGCTCGGCCTTGGCCTTCCTCTGCGCCTCCTCCTCTTCCTCGGTGCGCTGAGCTTCATCCCGGAGGCGCTGCTGCTCCTCCATGAAGCGCGCCTCCTCTTCGCGTCGCCTCCTCTCCTCGGCATCGCGGGCCACCGCTTCCTCCCGCAGGAGTCTGAGGAGCAGAGAGCAGTTTCAGGCTAACGCTGGAATAAAACCTGATCTCCGGTCAGACCTGAGCCGCTCTGACAAGGCCGGCCCAAACCGCTCTGGGGCCCTGGGCAGATTTTCATCTGGGCCCCAACACAGCAAGTCACGTCTAGATGCTTCATTGTTACTGAGCTGCTGTATGTGTAGCAAAGCTGCTAGCATTAGCACCATTTGGAATTAGCTTACATTATATCAGTTGTCATAGTGACTGATTTTAACCATACAGGAGCAGCAAACGTTAAAAAAATATCTGGATTTGAAATGCAGAGTGTTAATGAAGTGTTTCATATTATTTTAACTATTTGTAGCATGAGCTGATAAACACTAAATGTAACATTAACATAGTTTTCCTTTCCTGTCCTAGTCAGTTTCCTGAAGCCAGGCATGAACGCCACCCAGGTCAGTCCAGACCTGCTGATGTCATCTTCTCTGCAATGATGTCATCCTCACCTGTTGCGGCGCTCCTGCTCCAGCCGTTCCTGCTCCTCCCGCTCCCGCTGCTCCCGGGCCTGACGCCGTTTCTCTGCCAGAGCGCGCGCCGCCTCCTCCGGGTCGTTGGTACCGGCCGACGGCTTGCTGGGCGGCGCCGCAGCCGGGGCGGACCCGGACCCGACGGCAGCAGCAGGCTGCGACGCTACGACGGGCGGGCTGAGGGACGGAGGCGTGAGCGGGGCGGAGGAAACCACGATGGCGGGAACGACGCTGCAGCCTGAGGAGAAACACAGGAAATGATGTCAGAGGAAAACTCCTCCTCTCTGCGAGCCTTTGGTCGGGTCCGTCTGAATCCTGTAAAAACACGGAAGGCTCTGAGCTCCCTGATTGGCTGTTCGCGGTCTGAGCCCATCTGCAGCCTGACACTGTAAACCCGAACCATCGACTGAATTCATTAGATTCAACGGCAGAAACTCAATATTCTCTAAAAATATTCTACAAACTTAAAAGTGTCGAGTTAGTGTAAAATATTTGTGTTTTTTAAGTCCATCCAACTCAAACTGTAGGTTTTATTTTCACACTGTTCTCTCTTAATGCTCTTTTCTTTAAAAAAAATATTTTGCAATTTTCAAAGAGGTAAGCTTTATAACCGTCATTTTTACTTTACGTTACGTTTTGTGCTTTGATTAAAGTCAGAATATTTTATTTTTCTGTTCTTAAAACAATGACAATAGAAACATTTTATTATTTTTTGAGTTTTGTTAAAAAAACTGAAGTCTTGAAAGATGAAAATGTTTGAGTTTATATATCTAAAAACTTTAAATGGTTGTTACTGAAATATTTTTAAAATGGAATAAAAATGTGAAAGTTTAATAAAAAAAATTAGATAAACTTGTGATTTTAAGTTTAGAAACTGAGTTTGAGTTCTGCTAACTTATCTGTGTTTACAATGTATATCGCCGTGGCAACCTACTGTTTTTCTCCTCCTCTCTGGTTTCCACGGTAATGGCGGCAACTGTCTGCGGCTGCACTCTGGCTGGCGTCTGGGCCCGTTTGGGGCGGGGCTTGGCGGTGACTGTGGGCGTCTTCTGGCCGGGGGGCGGCTTGGAGGCCGGCACCAGAGGGGACAGCGGGCGGCTCCTGGGGTCCGGAGAAGGGGGCCGGTTCCTGGCCCGGGGGGCGCTACGGAGCAGAGAGGAGGATGAAGGAAGACGTTCCAGATCCGGTCTGGACCTGGAGACGCTGGCGCTCGCTGATGATGTCATCTGTCTCTTCTTCTGCACTCTCTCCTTGGCGAGCGCGTTCTTCTCCTTCTCGTTCTCTCTCTCCTTGTCCTTCTTCTCCTTCTTCTTCTTATCCACCTGCAGGGGGCAGCAGCGCGCACAGAGAGGACGGATAAATTGACCCAGTAATTATTGTGATTAACAATAAATTTGGGTTTTTGAGACCATTTTCGATTCATATATTGATAAAGATTTAATAATGCAGGTTCAACCTCTCTAGTAAAATATGACTAATAAAATTTAACTTTGAAATAAACTCTTCACACTGAAAGAATTTTAAATATATCAAAAATAAAACAAGCAAAACTAATAAATTAAACTGAAATAAAAATCAAACATAAATAAAATAGATTATTAAATCTGTTAGCAAAAATGTCCTTCAAAAACTTAATAATCAGAATAGAAATTATTGATCTCAATCAATCATGAGATAAATTGATTAATAGCTTATTGGGACGGGTTAGATGTAAATGTGCACCGGTTTAATGGGGATTTGTGTGTCACCATAGCAACAGCCGTTCTGAATTAATTGCTCAGAAAGTTGCAGCTTCTAATTATTCAAGCAGCAGCTACAGGAACTTTCAACATTTCAGAAATGACCTCTGACCCCCGGCTCACCGGCGTGGAGTTGCGTCGCCGCTGCCTCTGCGTGATGTCCGGCGTGCTGGAGGACGAAACCCGCCAACGCTCAGCGGAGCTCTGGGGCTGCTGGGAGCCACTGGTGAACGGGCTGAGGGAGGCTGGGGGGGCAACGGGACGGTCAGACACACTGAGACACTGACACACTGAGACACACTGAGACACACACTGAGACAC
>NW_015114586.1:0-13240 GCF_001443285.1 Poecilia latipinna
CCAGGTTTTGAAAGACACATTGCTTTTCTTTTGTAACACACTTTCTTCCTTTGCTAATGGGATTCAGGATGCTGCAGTTTATCAAAAGCAACAAATATGTTGCTTTAACAGTTGTTGTGGAACATCTGTAGTATGCCTCTCCAGCACAGGTTACATTTGGTAAGAATGTTATAATATCCTAATAAAACTTCACCTGCAGAGCTCAGACGCGACTTGATTTGTTTTTTTTTTTTGTTTTTTGTTTTTTCTGACTTTACAATCATCTAGAATCTTGGTCCTACTTACAGGGTTTGCTCTGAGAGCATTTTGCTGCAGTGCAAGGCTAATTGATGACTCCTTAGCATAATGCGATGACTCTTTCGTAATTCAGCTCGTAACATATGTTTCGACACGGTTTTATTTAATTGTGTGCAGGTAAAACCTGAACATTCCCTGCTTTTTTAAACTTTGTTTTTAAAGTTTTAAAGTGTTTAATTCACACTAAGCACAGCGTCTTCGGCTACACAAGCCCCTTTCACAAAATATTGTTGTGATAACCCCTCGAAGACGAGCTGCCTCTGAGCTCCCTCTGGGCATTTATAGATCACAAGATATTCCACATAGCTGTTCGCTTAGTAATAGTAAAGCCAGCAGTGCTGGACGACAGGAGGTGTGGGGCTACATCGCCGTGAGCACTACTCATAAAATATGCATTCTTAGTTTTTGCATCCTATCTTTTTTTTTATTTTTCAAAACATTAACTCAGACAAAATATGCATCATCCTATAGTGGCAGAGGAAACGCTTAAAATTAAACCTGAATATCTCGCCTTTTTATTGTTTCATCTAATGAGTTCTGAGTTTTAGTTACAGTTTTAAAACGTTCTAGTGACTGGTTGCACATCAGTGAGAACTTCGCTTAGCAAGTTAGGATGCAACAGAGGTGGGTTTGACGTCTGTATCGGTCCATTGACAAAACGCATGGAGTCCAAAAGACAGCTTAACCCTCCTTGAAGTGTTGTGTGAAGGGGGCTCTGGCCTCCGTCTGTATATGTCCTAGCAGCTGGCAGAGAAGATTATGAACACACTGTGGTACAGATGTGATTTACAGTGACACCAAAATACAATAAAACAAGCTATAATAAACATGGAATTCGAAACATGCCGTGCAGTTGACAAAATCACAGACACCAGACTAATGATTAGTGGGCTTTTAGTCAAGGATAATGATTTGGGGGGATCCAAATCCCATCAAATTGTTTTGTTACTTTAATCTCTTTATTTTCAAGTCTGTACGGTTCCATCATGGTGGAAAATGAAATTACAAGGGGTCCAACAAATTGGACCAGATTGTTGGTAGAAGTTGCTCTTGCTTAGTATTTTCATCAGTTTTCTTACCAGTCGGTCTCATGTGGCAGCATTCGCCTTCTCTGCTCTAGATGAACCAAACAATTGGGATTAAGATTCACGAGAGAAAATAGCAGGTTTCAACTGGACATCCTTGAACTTCCTGCAGCTGTGATGTATATTGTTGCTGCCCTATTCATTTAAAAGTCACGATTTGTGCAAGTGTGCACAAATCGTGACACCGTCACACTTGCTGACGGTGTCAAGCAACCTTGCGCTGTTGGCAACACTCGACAAACAGTTGCATTATTGTGCTAAATAAATGACACTATGTTACTGGAAAATACATAAGAGAACCAGAGGCTGTGGTTTTTCTCCAGGTATGCCGTCAACAAGTCAGATTCTGTGCAATCCGCTCTAATACATTAACAAATTTCATTGAATTAGTTGATTAGTTTGTTCGGTTTATTTGGTCCAAATGCCTTCATGCTTCTTAGGTGTCATTATCCTTCACAAACACGTTGTTACTATTACACTTTTTTTTTGTACATTTTAGCAAACTTGAAATTTGTGGGCTTTTATGGTTTTTGGGAGCATTTAGCCTGAGACGCTGGTGTTATTTTTGTGTCTGGAGGAGCTGTCTGCTCAGATCAGGGTTTTTTAAGGTCCACATAGAAGCAGCTTTTCAAAGACAGAAACAGGGATACAATGAGAGAGGAAAGCAGAAAGCATTAAGTCAGACCTGAAGCAGGCCGATGAAAAGGACAGGGAGGCTGGATTTACCCAGAAACAACTCTTCTTTTGAGGCTGAATGAACATGGGCCTTGCGGGCTGTTTTCAGCACTCTGTCCCTTCCTAAAGTGAAGCAATTCTCAGTGTATTCAGATAGACAAGACTTTACTTCCCTCTAAGCTAGTTTCCTTCCTCCGTTTAATCTCCAGTGCTCGTAGTTTTCATTTCCCTCACTCTTTTTGACCTTTTCACCCCAACCCTGGACCAGAATTTCCATCTTAAATAATATGTGTGTTTCCAGAACAATATAAAATGTAATTATTACAGAATATTTCCACTGTTCTAATTGTTTGGATGAAAACCATGAAACCAATTTGTAATCTTTGTAAGCACTCAATTGCCATGCTCTAGATCATGGGTGTTAAAGTGCAACCCCTGACCCCGTGGTTGGGGTTTATCATATTTCTTTTTAAACTTTAAGCACATGCAAAATACTCACAGGAGATTCAAGTAAAGGTTTAACAAATGTATTGAATGCAATGAATGGATGACTCAAAGGTCTTGGTCCAGGAGGTTTTCCCTGCAATGCTGGGAGTATATTTTTCCTTCCTTCTCTACTTTGGCCCCAAAATCTGAAGGACTGATGATCATATCTTTCACACTGCTCAGCTGCAGAATCATTATCCCCCAAAGGCTCCGACAATTATTCATCCAGTGTGCTCGCTGCTGAGACAAGGGCTATATTTAGGTTTCCCAAAATGACCTCAGCTTTGATTGGCACTCTCACATCCCAATTATTGGAAATTCAGCACCTTGGAATAATGAAGACAACATCAAAGACCTGTTTATCTCCTCATCATCGTCAGCGGCAAATCTTTTGTATGGTCACAGCTAAGAGAAAGCTCTTCTCGGCAAGGGAAAGAAAAGATGACACAGAGGCTAAGTTTAGTCTGCGCTGCTGGGCCTGAGCCGATGCAGAGTCTGAAAAGCTTCTGTTTAACGAGTCATAGTGATCACGAGGCCACGTGTGGGGAAATCACAGTAAAAAGTCAGAGGTTATTAAATAAATACACATTACTTTACAACCACTGCACTTGTTTTGTCATTTAACAAGCGCAAACATGCATTTTATTTGTTCTTTTATAAGATAGAACAACAGAAACCTGTGCATAATAGTGAATTGTTAATGATAAATACAGGGTGCATGGCTCAGGAGGAGGATGTGTCCAGCAGGAGTTAATGAAGAAGTTTTCAAGACACAGCTTTTATTTTTGATTGTCCACTTCAGCACATTAGCAAGCAAACGTGCATGCATTTAGCTATAAACTAGCAATTTAGTTTGTAAATCAAATATTTGGCTGGCTAAGAACTAAATTTTTAGCTTGCTAACATTATATTTTGTTAGGACCTAAATACTCAAGTTGAAACTGTGACATTGATAAATGAGTGGATAACATGCAGGACCCCATATCAGACTGGCACCACTTGCTGGTAGACGAAAATGTATTTATTTGTGTCATTTATTTGTGTTTATTTGCAATTTTATTATGGTTTCTGTCTTTGGACGTTTTCCTAAGGCTTTGTGCTTCAGAAAATATTTTCTGAAAGGAGGCTGAAAATAGCATATCCAGGGATTCCAGGGTGACTTGTGAAAATGAAAAAATCCTTTAATACCTCCTTTCTCTGACAGTAAAAGTTCAGCTGTCTTCACGTTTTCCCAGCTCTTACACTGTCATGGACGCTAAAAGCCCATAAAAACATAAATATTTATCCCTTACCTTCTGAATATTCCTGGCTGTTCATCTTTTTCTTGAACACGCTGAACACTTTAGGAAGCTTTGGACGCGTCTTAAAGCTGGCGGAGAGGCATGGACAGACAGTACAAATGGAAAGTGTCCATTCACTGACTTGTAAGGAGAAGGCTGCAGTTCTGTTTTCATAGTTGTGAATCCCTTAGAGTCACACAGCTGGGTGCACAAACTAGAGCCCAAGAATGTTTTAGAGTTCATGTTATGCCAGGACAGAATAGCTTTTTCTCCAAATTAAGAGGAAACAATGGGATCTTGGAGAATTTGTTGCAGTTCCCCTTTTATCTTTGTAAACATTGTGGTTCTGTTGGTGTTTTGAAGTCTTGACCTTCAGAGTGCACTTGATTGGATCACAGTTAGTTGAGCATTAAGCAGCAAGAATGAGACAACACTTCCCAATATGAGATACAGATAATGACAGAACAAAGACCTAAATTCAGCAGTCAGGTCATACATGGGAACCTCCTGGTTGCTTCTTTTTCAAATGTTTGTAGATGTGACTGATCGGAAGAAGAGACGGGGGCAGAACCAGAGCTGAATGGAGGTATTAAATATATGATATACTGACCCATGAACCCTGTAGGATTACCCATTCCATTTTACACATTGAACAAATCTACAGGTGACAAGATGAGGTGCAGCATGGAGGATCTCTGACGAGACAAACCTGTTCAGCCGCCACCAAATGTTGACCAAAGTGGAAAAAGTTCATTTCCACAACTGCTTTGAACCAAAGTGCTTACTCACATTATTGTTTTGTAAAAGTACAGTTGCTACTTTATTGCATTTTTACTATGAAAAGATAATCAGGACAAAGTGAAAAGAAGTTCATTTTCTCCACAACAAAGAAAAAAAACGAAACCAAACATTTAAATGATTATTCCATTCATATAGTGGTGTATTTATTTTTTTTCCTCATCTTGGGGTGGGGTTGGCTCAAAAATGTTGTCTAAATAGCTTCATATCTGCTGCCCTAATTGTACATTGAGGATTCCCAAATGTGCATGTCAGTAAATAACCATAAAAAAAATTAATAGGAATGCTTTATTTTGGACAGAATGTATTTCATTTGACAATAAATACTTTTTAATAAGCTTCACTGGGTATAATGCAGCTTTACGTATGTCTAATTAAAGTCTATGAAGCGTGCAGGGATCGTTTGTTTGCTCCACGTATTCCCTACGCCGCCAGATTTTCTGTCTGAATGAGTATAAGTGCAGGTCACCCAGAAAAATGCCTGTAATTTATCCTTCCATTTCAGCACATTAATTATAATCTACCTACATGCTACAGTGGATATCTGGGATGACCTTTAATCGTGTTTTCTGTCGTACGCACAGATTATGAGGCTGTAAATAAGGTGTGGCTCCATCCGTACGGAGAACAGTTTGTGATGGTTGTTGCTTCGGCTGTAAAACTTCACTGAGAGTTTCATCCGGTTTTATTGTTAACTCCTAATTACTGCCTGCTATAATTGAGATTAAAACACAAAGCTTTACAAAGGGAGAAGAGCTGCAGACGTCAATTCAGCACAGCAAAGGCAATTATGGGAACGAGACGGATAGTTTCGCTCCACTCAAGGTTTAAAAGGATTTGTGTAATTCGAGGTTTAGAAGGTCGGTTCTGTGAGTTAGGCTCTACCCTTAAACTTCTAGAAATCAAATGAACATTTCTTTTTGTTGTTGTTGTTGTTTTCACCAAGGATCACCACGACAGCCGCCTGCATGATGGACCTTCGCAGATACCCGCTGGATGAACAGAACTGCACCTTGGAGATCGAGAGCTGTAAGCAACACAGTCTTTGTTAAAACTGATTCAAGAGATGCTGAGTGAACCTGGATAGATCGGTTTGTTTTCAGACGTCACACAACTCTGACACAAGAACCTGTCATGATCTTCATGTGGTGAAGACACCTGATTTTTATCAGGCTAACCAGAGATGAAGAAAGCCACAATAATGTAAAACAAAGGATCAGTTCACAGATCTAGAAAGAGTTTCACGAAAACCTGTCACTACATGCTCCAGGAGCTAAAACCAGGTGTTAGGGAAGCTATAGAAAGTCCATGTGATAAAAACTGACAAAAGTCTGAAGATAAAAGAATCATAAAATCCAAAGAAAACACAGCTTGTCAGAGCACCTCTTATAAATCTGATAAAATCATAATTCTGATTAATAAAGCAGGAATTTAACTACATGGTCAATCATATAGCTTAACTACAGACGTACAACATTAGGATCTCAACTGCTAGTTAATAAACACACATTACATTTGACTGTTCATCCAACCATTTTTCCATCCTTGTTTCAGTCTTGGTCCAGCCATGTTTCCATCCATCCATTCTTCATTTTTCCATCTGTCTGTATCCCTCCTCTTGGAAATCCATAGGTGTTCATGACTGTGGGTCCTCCCTGTGTTTTTTTTGTTTGTTTTTTTTGTTTGTTTTTTTCAGTAAATTGATTATACCACCCAGACCATATTTGTTCTGGTTGTGGTTCTTTTTCAGTTTTCCTATTGAAATGTTTCTCAACCTACACACTAAAAGAGGCTTGATGATATTGTATTTTTTTTAATTAAAATTAGCTTAAACATCAGTTTCGCAGGTCAGAATCATCTGAGATTGTTAAGGTCACATTCAGCTCAAAGCCATCTAATGTGAACTGACAGTTCCTGTTTGACTGGACCTGTCCGAAGTGCCTCAGTTAAATAATTAACAATGCTGACATGAATAGTTAAAGTCTCACACATTATACAGTATATGTCTACATTTAGAGAGGGTGGAGCGCCTTTCTGCCTGGAGCTTCATGCATAAGTCATGCATATGCAACAAAGCCTTATGAGCTCTCCATAAACTCACTAATATACATCAGTTTATTTTATGATTGTTTGATTTTAGTTTTTTATAGACGTTTAAGCCATGATCAGGTCTGCAAATTAACCTTTGGCTGGACACGATGTATAAAGCAACAGACGACGTTGAAATTCTGGCAATGAGCAAATCTTTATTCTAATGGATGATGGAATGGATTACAGCTGCTTGCATCTTAGTCAAAATCTAAATTTTATGAATGTTATAAGTTAGTTTGGGTACAGACGGAGCAGTTAAATCAAAGTTTAGCCTTTCAGATGAATTTTTTGTTACCACCACAGACTAAAGCAACAATCTCCCTACACTCCCTAATCATCCACATATTCCTGATGTCTATTAAAGGTAAATAAAATGGGTTTTCTCTAATGGTAAGAGGGAATGCTCATTAGCTGTACTTGTGCCTGTTAAATTATAACTTTCTCACTTCTCAATTCTCTAACAGATTAAACTGATGCAGGCTCAGAATTTGTTTTATGCCATAGTTTTAGAGCCTTGTTCTTTGGTAACATTGGGTATAGAAATAAGGCTCTTTGCCATGGTCCAAGTTCCTCAAATTTACTGTGTCTAACAGATATCAGCTGTCTTTAATAATCGAACAGAAGCATGCTCATGCATGTTCCTCTGGGCTGTCTTATTGAATCTAGTCAGTGTAAAATAAAAAAGATGTTACGTTTGAGCATGAAAATTAAGTGTGCAAACGTGGTAGCTCTGAATCTGAAGCACACAAACATTTCATACTCAAATACAGATTGAATTAGATCAAAATGCCCAGGTATTAAATATTAATAAAGTAACTAAAGTTTTAATTGAACTATTAGCCATTTAATGTTTCATGCCTTTATTGGAAAATAGAAATCTATTTGGCTTTCTATTTGGCAGCCAAATAGCTGTCAAATAGAAACTTCCAGTCATGAAGCAGCCATTAAATGCTCCACTGCAAACATGTGGAAGGATAAAACCATAACTTAACTTTTTGGTCCATTTGCAAAACATTGTGCACACTTTTCTTCACACTAAGACATTACTCTCAAAAAACCAAACCCACAATAAAACAATGTGGGTTTGCATCCTGTGAGGGTGCAGGAGGGTCATTAAAGTGGGGTAATTGATTTAAAGATGCAGTGAATCTCAGACTTTTAATAACGAGCACCTAAATACCAAATTTCCCAAGTACTGCCACCATCACATATTTCAAAACAATAGCACTTTTTTTTAGTTATGCCATATAAACAAAATTAGCCATTTTTAGTTTATGATCGATTGAATATTTCGATTTTATCATCTTTTCTTATTTAGAAGGTATATTTTTTCAGGTTTTGAGTTGAAAATGAATATAAATGTCCCTCATTATACATTTTGAGCCGAAGTAGACAAGGTGTCTACCTACTATTCATGAACATAATTAGGAGATGGTTTCACAAAGGAGGAGATTATATTTGAAAAAAAAAAGTACTCAGGTGTGAAGATATGGAGCCTTTTTTATTTATAATACATACTGTAGGTAAAAACACAAACTCAAGCTGAATTTAGTTCAATAAATTAGGAGATATTCGATTCCCTTTGGAAGAACTGACATTATAATAGGCAATTCTCCTTTTGAATCATTCAGCGTGTTCAAATTATTCTAATTGTTCACTTAAGCCATTTCTAAAATGCTCCTCTTCGTACTGAAAAGGGATGAGAAAAATGAAGTAAAAGCATAATGAAGCTCTTCCGCTCTTGATAAGCTGTTAATTCCCAGAAATCATTCAACTGCCTGCAGATAAGATGGAGAGTCTGAAAAGAGAAACACATTGGCCCAATTAAATAGGTCTAATTACCGATGGAGCGTTGGGGGCCGGGTCACTCTGTTTCAGCCTGTAGATGTAGCCCAGAGACCTGCCAGGGAAAGTGAAGGGAAAGGCTTTATTTCTTGTCCAACTCAGCCTCTGGGAAACTGGAGGATGTCCAGCAGCTGGAAGGAAGCATGAATTTATTAAAATACAGTCAGTTTTGAGTTTTAGAGGACAAATGATATGAGATGTCACATTTAGCATCAGATCTGCAGCTTTTATTTGCTGTTTTAATGCACAGAGCAACTTGGCCAATAAAAAAGTTAGCACTTAGATCAAGTATGAAATGGAATAAAATGTTCTCCTTTGGAAAAGTTGAGGAGTCGGTAATATTTAATCTGGTAGAAAATTATTTAATCAACACAGCATCTTGCTGTGTTTTTGCTACCAGTTTTTTTTTTTTTTTTTTTTTTGCAAACCTAAACCTTTTAGGCAATCAAAGAAAATCTAAGTGATTAGTAGATGCAGTATTAAAATGATTTCCTTTATTAGGCACAAAAAAGCAATTGCAGCAGTAGCTATCACTTATTACAATGGCTGGTAATGAGTCTTTTTTTCATTTCTGTGGAGGAGTCTTGAGACACTATTCTGTACAGAGCTGCTTTATTTCAAACACAGCGAAGGATTTATGAGGATTTATGAGCATATTTATAGTATTGCAACAGAATCACAATTGGATTTTGGCCGGTTCTTTGACTAGGTGACTCAAGAACCTGATTTTTCCAACTAATTTATAGGTGGGCTTGTCTTGTACTTCCATGGAATCTCTATGGAGACTTTTCTACTAGTGAGAACTATCTGCAACATCACCAAAAAGTAGGGCAGAACAAATAGTTGTTAAAGTGGGTCCCTCCTTATTTTCTACAAAAAAATGTGTTTTAAATGTATGTCTTAAGATCGAAAGGGAGGTTGATTACTAAACAAGAAAAACACAATATCTGTGAATGCGACATGTATTGTTCAGTGAGTATTTCAGTTTTTTCAGCATTGTGCATCACAAAGTCTTGGGTAAAGTAATCACTGCAGTTACAGTGATTGCAGCCACATTTGTTCAAAGGTCTGCTGCACAGAATCCACCAAAACCTACCTGGCTTTAAAATCTAGTACCATTGACCCAACATGTGTTATACTCCTGCCTAACAAATGTCACCATTTGCTCTTCTCCAAACTGGTTGCAGCTTTCAGATAAGTTTTTTTTTTGTTGTTGTTCTTTTTATGTTATTTCTTAAAGGTAAAATGCTGTGCTGTCCTGCACAAAGCTGGGGCAGCATGCAATCCTACCAAACCACAAGTTAGTTGTGCAGACCAATTTAACTTGAAATTATTTACTTTATGGACCAATTAAAGTAAATAAATACACTGGCCTGTTCAAAATTTTTGGTTGATTTGCACATCACAATAAAATATTATCAGTTGCAAGTTGCATGAGATAATTTGACCCTAAAGACTTCTGCATTTCCTTTGTCTGCTGAGGATTTATGAAAGTTTAATAAATCATACAAAATATTAACTTTTATTCTTTTAGACTATACCAAATGTGACATGGGAGGGGGGGAATAAAGGAACATCTAGATGTCATCAGACCTTTGCATACGTTATGTTCAATATTGTTCTATGATCAAGCAAAAAGAGTCAGTGGAAGGAGGAAAGTCACCAAACCTATAACTTATAACCAGGCTTTCACTTTTGAAAGCCAAGTATTGCAAGTACTGGTATACTTACAGCACTTGTGGTAGATTTAGAAAGAGACAGTACACAGGTTTGAAATGTTATTCTTCAGTGTCATCAATCCACCAGTAAGGGTCCTGAAATTGCTCCTCACTAAGACCAGGGACTATGCATCCCTGCAAGAGCTGCCTCTGTGTTAACTCCTGATTTGTATCTCCAGTGAGGTGTCACTTTTTTTTTTTTGAAACTCGTCCTGAAAGCAGTTCGCTGACTGATGAGCACCGTAAACAGTTTTCATTCTAGCTGATTCATTCCAGACTTCATGTTCTCTGAGTGTGAAAGTATTTCCCTCGAGTCATGTTTCTCAACCTGCAATATATTTTCACTCTCCTTTTTATGATGTGAAAGAATTACACTAAAACAGAAATAAAAGAGAAAACTCTGGCAGATGTTCCCAAAGGATCTGCAGCTTATGTGGGTTCACATCCTGCTGAATAAATCTGTTGACAATCCATTCAGGAGGTCACCGACAGTTCAGGTTGTTCAGTCGCTCACTAACACAGCTGTGAATCTCAAACATCAGAGAGATGATGTCAGAGTGAAATTCCTACTTCCCTCACCAGTTTCTCTTCCTAACATCCTGCTTGTTGTAGAGAAGATTGGAAAAAAGGACTAACTTTTGAGTAGAACTAGGAATGCAAATTCCCCTTCATTGAGTTTCACTGGCTTCTGGTTGTGGCCTGTGACTACCATGGGAATTGTTTCTGGACGCTCTTAAGGGCAGCTTTAATCTCTCCTTTCTTACTTGTGCAAGTAGGACAGATATCATTGACTTTAGCATTTTTTAAATTGTTTGTGTTTCCCTGTTTCTCCCAGATGGATACACCACAGACGACATTGAGTTTTACTGGCAGGGTGGAAGCAATGCTGGGTCAGTCACTGGAGTGGAGAACATCGAGCTGCCTCAGTTTTCCATCATCGATTACCAAACCCTGTCCAAGAAAGCCGTGTTTGCCACAGGTAGCAATAAACCTTTTTTAATAAATTAAAAATAAAATAATTGTACAATATTTTGTAAATCTTGACACTAATATTCATTATCTATACTGGAAAAGTATAATCTATGGGAGATATGATGTCATAAACATTATGTTGTGTCATTTAGTACCCATCTTTTTACCAGTCTGTAAAAAGATCATCACAGACTTATACTATATTCCTTACCAAACAGGTTCGTATCCACGACTGTCACTGAGTTTTAAACTCAAGAGGAATATTGGCTATTTCATCCTGCAGACTTACATGCCATCCATCCTGATCACCATCTTGTCCTGGGTCTCCTTCTGGATAAATTACGATGCGTCGGCTGCCAGAGTGGCTTTAGGTCAGTGACTTTTATTCATAGTTTCTCTCAGGTTCACTCATTTTTGTTAGCTCTTATTATGTACATAGACAGCAAACTTCTATGTTGTCTATGTAGAAGACAACATAGATATAAGCTTACATGATATCCATATCTCAGATTTGGAGAGCTTAAATTTATGAAGGTAGAACCAGTCTTAATGAGCAGTTGTCACGTGTAAAGTCTGTTCTGTCAGTTTTTGACTTGAAAAAGCAAAAACATGCCCTGAGTATTTATGACTTTCCATCAGAGTTCTCCTATTAAAAGGGGAATTATTACATTGAATTATTCAGTATTTTCTATTTCTCCAAAACAGTTCAATTTGTCAAATGTTAGTCCCTTTTAGATCTTCGTGTCTATTTTTTTTTTTTTAGCTTGCTGTATCAATTCTCTTCTTTTAGTCATGGTCCCACATTAGATTTCATATTATTTCTCAGAAAATACTTCTAGGCTAAACTTTAAATTTCACCTTATGTGGAACAACATCTGATGACTTAAAAACAATATCACAAATTAGTATTATAGCCTCAAAATCTTTCTGAGAGATTAATTCTTGACCTCGCCTTGAAATGACCTCAACCACATAAAATCTAGTGGTCAAGTGAACCTACGACCTTAAAATTTATATTTTACTAAAACTAAATCAGGAAATCCTACTTTGTAATAGTCACAAAGGAAGTGCACAGCAATATTACTATGCTACTTCTACTCTACTACTAAAGAAAATATTCTTCTCCTGACAGATCTAACAGATCAAGACTTTGAGCCTCTCAGGAGCCTAACAAAGGGTTTTATTACCTAATTCTGGTGGTTAGTTCCTCTTTTTCTGAAAGGAGTTCAAAGTCTCTGGTCCACTCAAAGTTGTCAGCTTTCAGGATCAGCTGTCGGTTCTCTCTTGGATGTATTGGTGTTTTTTTTTTTTGTTTTCGTTTTTTTTTGTTGGGTTCAGAACTAGGTTGGATGGCAAAGTTAGGCACTGAATGAGCAATGTTGGCCACATGTTTGACTTTGGAGGAATAGCAAAATCTTGCAAAGATTGATACACAAAAAAAAAGAAAAGTGGCTCTTATAAGTGAAATGTCGAATCTGAGATGTTTGCATGTCCTACTCTGTTGACTTTTGCACACCTGCAGGTATAACCACGGTGCTGACCATGACCACCATTAACACCCACCTGAGGGAGACCCTGCCAAAGATTCCCTACGTCAAGGCCATTGACATTTACCTCATGGGCTGCTTCGTCTTTGTGTTTCTGGCCCTGCTGGAGTATGCCTTTGTTAACTACATCTTTTTTGGCCGTGGTCCTCACCTACAGAAGAAAGCAGCGGAAAAGGCTGCGAAGTCCAACAATGAGAATAAGGGCCGACTGGAGAGTAGTAAAGTGCAGGTGGGTGAAGATCTGGGTGGAAAATATCAGTCACTTATGTCTAAGGCAGGTTAAAATAAGTCTGGGGCAGTCTGATGACCAAGCCACCTACCTATCAGAAAGGTATGAATGCCTTAAAAGTCAAATTTAGAAAACTTTAAATTACTTTTTTAAATGTAAATCTTGAAATTTAAGCCCTAACATCTAAGCTTTGCATAATGATTATGAATAGTTTAGA
>NW_015114586.1:17233-17936 GCF_001443285.1 Poecilia latipinna
GTTGGTGTCAGGGCGGCAGGTCGCGCTAGACGTTATCTTGACCAACAACATAAAAAAAAAATTGGTCCTGTACTATTTTATCCGTGAAATTACAATCATATTAACATCGGCTATTTAGTCGCATTTTATGCAGTTTAGTTAATATTCACCATGAATCCAGATCCCATCACAAATTAAGCAGATAAATGTATCTACATTTTTCTCGTAGTGACAAAAACCACTGACTGAGGCCCCAATAACTTTTAATAAATTAAATTGAGCGACTTCACTTAAATTAGTGTCACTGTCCTCCAGAACGCCGCTCTCCTGGGCGTTCTGGACTCTGTAGAACCATTTGTCTCTGCTAATGACATCTTCAATACTTTTTTTGATCCCAGGCTTAGTTTATGGACTGAACAGACAGAAACAGTTACCATTATATATTTTGAACTGTTGATTTTATTTTTGAACCATTTTTTATTTTAAAGTGTTGATTTTATTTTTGAACCATTTGTTTTAATGTAAAGTGTTGATTTTATTTTTGAACCATTTTTTATTTTAAAGTGTTGATTTTATTTTTGAACCATTTTTTTATTGTAAAGTGTTGATTTTATTTTTGAACCATTTTTTAATTGTAAAGTGTTGATTTTATTTTTGAACCCTTATTTATTGTAGTGTTGAATTTATTTTTGAACCCTTATTTATTGTAGTGTTGAATTTATTT
>NW_015114586.1:22733-30846 GCF_001443285.1 Poecilia latipinna
TGGCCCGTTGAGGGGGGCCAATATGCTGAAGTGGCCCTCGGTGAAATTGAGTTTGACACCCCTGGTTTAGATTTATGGTGGATAAGGTGTTGTTCAACACAACCCCCTCAAATTGAAAGCAAGAACTGCAACAGTGACAAGGCAGAAGCCTGGAGGTGATTAGCAGATTTATTTAGTTTTTTTATTTAACCTTCTTTTTAGTTGAAAATAAAACTGAAATGTTGTCTTGTTGCCTTTTAAGGTTGACGCTCATGGCAACATCCTCCTGACGAACCTCCCCACTGAGATGGGGGGACCGGATATGATGGGCGCCCTCAACGATCCTCGGGCCACCATGTTCTCCTACGACAGCGCCAGCATACAGTACCGCAAGCCCATGACGAGCCGGGACCTGTATGGACGGCCAGCCCTCGACCGGCCAATTGGACACAAGAAAAGCCGCCTGCGGAGGAGAGCGTCACAGCTGAAAGTCAAGATCCCGGACCTCACAGACGTCAACGCCATAGACAAGTGGTCCAGGGTCGTCTTCCCGATCACATTCACCTTCTTCAACTTGGTCTACTGGCTGTATTACGTCCACTAGGGCAGCGGTTGTGAGCAGGAGTGGTAGCTGATGGGTACTTTTTTGTTTGTTTGTTTTTCAAGGGAAGCTCAATCCTGTACAGTAATGAAAGTAGAAGAGTTCAGCCCATTTGTACAAATCCTCTTTTTGGAACGAGTAGTTCTGGTCTTTACAGTGTAAATACAATTTAATATATGAAATATATAAATCAATCTATATATATATATATAAAGACAGAGATATAATTTATTAAGAAATTCAATTTTGCTGTGTACATACAGTTAGTTATAGAGAAAGAAGTAGTGGTGAATTAAAGACAGTAAAGTTTCGTTATTTACAGGTTCAAAGATGCCAAAAACACATTGGTGGCTTTTGTTTGTCTTCTTTTTTCTTTTAGCCCTCCTTTTGCATGTTAATAGAAGTCAGCTTTTGTTTGCTTACAATGCAAAAAACAAAATAGAAACCCAACAAAAACACAAGGTAACTCAAACAGGATTAAACTCCAGCTGATTAAGGTTATTGTGGAAAAAACAGGGACAAAACATAAAACTGATGCAGAGACAGATTAAACTCTCCATCCATCCATGCAAACTTACTACATCCGTATAGGTAATCAACCAATCCATCAATCCCTCTCTCGTCTTATAAAATCAGTGTTGCCAAGTTGAAGTCTGGTGTCTCACCTGACGACCTGCTGAATCAGTTCTTCATCAGGGAACCATCTGAATCGAACTTAACAGATATGTGAAAGTTGAACCAGACTCCAGGATTTAGAGTACACATGGATGCAAACCTCTACTGTAAATTAATAACTCTGCTGCTGTTGTTTGAAACTTAAACGTCAGCTAACTTTTTGATCCCATCCAGTGAGCTTTGTGCAATTTGTGCGTTAAACAACATTTGAGTTGCAGCTGAGGTTTCCCAGTTCAGGTTTATCCCAGTCTATATGATGTTTCAGTAAAGATCTGTTGTATTTTTGCCTCTCTTTCTGCTGGCCTTATGTTTATGGAGACAGTACAACTAAATTTCATTTCATTTACAAAATGGAAACTTCTCTTTATTATGCCGCTGTTTAAAGATTTCACAGCCAGAGACAGGGATATATTGGAAAACTGGTGCTTATATTTTCTACTGCACAAGTCCCACAAATTTTTATGGAAGGCGCCAAGTCATCTGCCTTTTTCAGCAGTAAAGGCCTCTTTTGGCATTTAGAATTGCGTCACGTGACTTTGGATTTTGCAGCAGAGAGAAGAGATTAATTTTGCTCATCTACATAGACAAATACTTCCTTTGGAAAAAGTCCACCGAAATAAATTCTAATCTGGTTATGCTCATATATTTTAGTTCATTTGGAGATATAGAATAGACTTTTATCATCTAAAAATGTTACTTTTTACACTTTAAAGTGGCAAACTTTTTTATCTCATTAATTTTACACTTCTTGACAAAACAGTTTAGCACCCAGGGAGTGGTGGAAATTAAATTAACTGTTGTATTGCTGTATCTCTTGCAGGGTGTGGACCTCCTTTAGGCTTGGATGTAAGGTTTGATACAGACACTGTCTTCTGCTGCAGCAGGGTGGTCCACATCTTTGCTTTGGCACTGATTCTTAGCTGATTCCTTGTATGCTTGCTGGATTGCAGAAACTCAGAGTCCCGTATTTATAATATGATACAACTTGTCTTCAGCCCTTACCTCTCTGTGATCAAACCACTAAAAATGCAGCCGTCTTCGCTCTGTTGGTAATGCCACTCTATGCATACCATAAGACAACACAAGGTGTTGTAAAGAGTGATTCCAGAGAGGTCGTTGTAATGTTTGGAGCACAATGGAGTGATCCTCATTACTGTGGTTAGTCTTGGATGACTGGAACCTTCATTTACTCTTCCCAGAGCCCATTAGTTCAAACATCTGACCACTGAAAGGTCTTTTTACTGGACTAAGTTGAGACGACTGTGGGCCTCTGGGCTACACACTTGCTATAGATCAATGTTTTTTACGTGTTTGGGGTTTGAGGGTTAGGTTAGAGCAGGGGTGGGCAACTCCAGGCCTCGAGGGCCAGTCTCCTGCAACTTTTAGATGTGTCTCTACTTCAGCACACCCGAGTCAAATAATGAGGTTATTAGCAGGACTCTGGAGAATCTGACTGCACTTAGGAGGTGATTCAGCTGTTGGATTCAGCTGTGTTGGACCAGGGAGACATCTAAGAGTTGCAGGACACCGGCCCTCCAGGACCAGGATTGCCCACCCCTGGGTTAGAGTCAGTGATGTGACATCATTGTCTTAAAATTGCTGCGCATTGCTTATCTATATGAAAATTCAACTGATGAAAAGCACTTCATTTGATATGAGCTTAGAAGTTAAAATTCAGTGTTTGCGAAAAATCTGTTGAATAAGACCCACCTTTTCTGAATAAGAAAATGTGGGTGATGGGGTGAAAATCTTGGGATGCTAATCTAATCCACCTCTTAGCTCCTTTTTTATTATCCAGCTCAGGCTTTACCATTCACATGCTGATAATCTACATGCTACGGTTGCCTAAACTCATGCAAACAAACAATGCAAATTCATCCAGTTGTAATGCATCAGTCTCTGTCTCTTGACCTTCTCTCTTTGTTCTGACTGTCTTGTGCTCTGGTTAGTGCCAGATGCCAGCACTTACGCTCTGTGGTAGCCATTCGAAATGTTCCAACTCCATAGGAATAGAATCATGTCCATCTGTCACTGTTCTGCATGTGGACCAAATTACACCTTGATCAGGCCATTCTTTCTGGAAGCTGATCTGTTTTTTGTCAGTCAGCTTATTATAAAGTCTTTTAAAAATTAATATTTTTTTAATCCTGTTCTGAGTTATTTTTTAATTCACTTTTCTGCATATGATTTCACCATTCAGTTCAAAGAAGGCAAAATTAATCCAAACATGTTTTTCTTTGTTGTTGTTTTTGTTATGTGAAAGTAATGATCCTCAGATGAAAGGCTGCAAGTTTTATGAGGGCTTTAATCACAGAGAAACAAATAAAAACCAGACAAGCTTCTGCTGGACTCGATCACAGCGGTGTGCTCTTTCTGTATGGCTGAACTTTGTGCCTTTATACCAAGAATCTCAACATTTTACAGGGTTATCTTATGAGAGGTAAGGAAAACATGTTGAGCTTTTTCTAGAACAAGATGAATTGGAAACAGAACTCATTTCTCAGACTCCAATGTATGTTACCATTATCTAAGCGTAGATTGTAGTGAGACATTCCAGCATTATGACGACAATCTTTCAAAGATAAAAGGAACGAATGCTTGGCTTTCCTGACGGAACAAAGGAAGCACCAGAGATGGACCTCTTTTCTGTGGACGGACGAGCTAATGGATGCAGCAACTGGTTTCCCTGCAGGCTGCAGCTTCAGACAGAGGATGAAGCTTCTGATCCTTTAAAGTGATGTTCCACATGTGCACTCAAGTGGAACGGCCTGTGCGGATTTCAGCCAACGCCAGACACCATGGTGTGACTGGCTGTGTGCGGAAGGTGAAAGAATGCCATGGACAGGCATCGTTTGTGTCAACTTACAGAGAATTAAGAGTTCAAATAAAGCTGCTGAGATCTCTGCATACAAACTGCTTTGTGGTTCATTTATTTTCACTTTGCTGAATACTTGTGTGCAAGGCCGTGTTTTTCAGCCAATTTTCCAGAAAATATTTTGTCAGCATATGCCCTCAGTCCATGCATCAAATGATTAGATGCGTCCTAATAGCTGAGTTAATGAGGCTGCTAAAAGCCTAAATGTGTCCCTGTGCACAGCTGAATGAGCAGCTTCAGCACGTTAAGTAATCATTATCTGGAGGGAGATGACGTCAGAAAATACTTGTAAAGATCTCTATTTCTCTTTAAAAAAAAGACCAATATCACCAGTTGTGTTTGGGGTTGTGCTGTCTTGTTTCATTCGAGATGGTGACCACTACTGCCACCTGCTGTCCACAACCCACGGGTCAGGGGATTCACCACAATTAAGGAAGTAAGCCCAAAAAAGTTTTTATGAGTTTGTCTCAGTTCTATGTAACAGTAGTCCCGCCTGTATCACAGAGACAGGTTTGCGTGTGTGCTAGTTGTCTTTTGCAGAGTGATTACATGATATCAAAATAACTCTCATTCAATACAGTTTATTTGATGTGTAAGTTTTTTTTATTGTTGTTGTTCTTTTGCCATTACTCAACCAGGAACATTAAGTGTTGAAGTGTAGGATAGAAAGTGCATGCTAGATCAAAAAAAAAAAAAAAAAAAAAGAACCAAAAAATACTCTGAGCCAAAACTTGGATTTGTGCTATCAAATTGTGCAAGTCAAGGTTTCAGAGAGCTATTTGTTTTTATTTAAGATTTTAACAATAACTCTTTTAGCAATAACTCTTTTAGAAGGGCATCTGTAAGTATTTTATAGTGAAACCTGCGGCTTGGATTCCAGCATGACTCTGCTCGTGTGAGGGGGTCAGGTCTTTGCAGAAAATGAGGCAGCGTGCTGATGCCATTAGCCCAGTTAGCACGTCTGCAGCTGTCAGCACTCAGGCTCTTTCCCATGATTAACTGGACACTCTGGAGTGAAGACTAACATCATTACCACATTTAACTTGGCTCTGTCTGTCAGCATTTGTTCCAATTCTCATTTATAATCAGTCAGACTGACCGGGAAACTTTAAACATTACCTCCACCGTCTCATAGCTCCTCCTAGCTTCTACCCCCTTCTTCTACTTTGTTTTCCAGCATGCTGTTCTTGCTGAGATCTTTGCCTGCTCTTTTGGCTTTAAAATATTTGATTTCCTTGCATACAGCTACAGTTTGTTTCCAAACCAACGGCAATTCATCTGCCAGTGGATTTTCTTTTTCTAGTAGGGCCACAATTTAAGCTCTATTGATGAATCAGTTTTTTTTTTTTTTTTTTTTAATCAATGACTTCTGATAACTCAAGCTTCATTTAAAACATCCCAAACTGGCAACTCTGCCTCTGTGCTTCAGGTTGTACAAGTTTACTCTTTTCCTTGAACCCCATTGTTGCTTCTGTAGCAACTCTGTTGCTGTTGACCATTTGGTTCTGTGAGCCATTACACACCTTGACACATGCTTTTAGTCTGAGAGTCAGAGATCACTGTTGTTAGGATTACGTTTGTTCACTGAAATTCCTCCAAATTTCTCCCTGAATATGGTTTCATCATATTCAGGATTGTTCAGGAAGAGAGGGGAAATCCAGTCCAACTTTCTTTGACAAACATTGTTGCCAGATTGGTTTGTCAACACATTGGTTGTCTTAACAGGCAGCATAGTGGCACAATTAGTGGCACCGTTTCATTGCAGAAAAAAGGTCCTGGGTGAATTTTGGGTGCGCTGGCAGCCTCCCACAGTCCAAAAAGCTGAGTTAGGTTAATTGGTTTCTAAATTAAGAGAAAGGTGTGTGTATATAAGGCAGTGTGTCCAGGATGTATTCCGTCTCTCATGCCTAATGATTGTTGTAGATATACACTGGCCTCCTAGAATGGTGATATTCTGAATAAATTTCACACTTGTGTCATTATTTCACTTTGTAATTCTAACAATCAGGACAAATAATTTTCCTAATTATCCACTCCTTTAGATCAGGCTGATGAACATTTGCAAATGAGTTGACGAGACGATACATTGAATATATTTAAAAATCTCTCAGTAGGCCGGGACATTCATTAATGGTTTCAACGTTATTTTCTGGCCAAATCTTTTTCCATATTCAAATTTCTAGAGGTCTTAATTGTTATTCAAGCTAAATGGATGGATTGTATGAAGGATGATGGAAATTTGATAAATTTGATAAATTACAGGATTGATGGGTAGATGAATGAATGAACTGATGGAGCAGGTGGATGGACGGGTTACAACATCAATGGATCATGGAAAAATGGTGTGGATGATTGAATGACATCCTAACTTTTCGATTGATCTCCGACAAGCATCCACCGAATCAGAAAGGAAAAAAATGGATTTTATTATGGAACAAAAGGCATCAAAAACATTAAGTTATTATTACATCAAAAACATCAGCTTCTTTTTGGATCAGTCCATCATTTCAGCTGCAGCACCACCTGGAAGACATTTAAAAAAAGACTGTCACATCACTTAGGACTAGGGATGAATTCCAAAGCAACAGCTTCTGCCTTCACTCTCTTCCTCAAGAAAGACTTAGAGAGAATCTTGTGATAATGCTGCCCCCTAGTGTTTAAACTGCATCAGTTTTCAGATGACATCGTTTAGGCACTTTAAATTGCCTTGTTGCTGAAAATGTGCTTTACAAATGAAATCGCCTTGCCTAGGTTTAAAACCTAAACTCCATTAAGCTGAGGAGCGACATGAAAGTGTTAATCATGACTGGAGTGTTCATCAGCATGAGCCCATGTAGAGCTGCACTCAGGGTAAACAGGGTGTCATGTTTCGCAGTCACACGTTGATAAGGTGTCACGTTCCCTTTGTGCGTACCTTGTTAGCAGCCTCTAGTGAGCTGATGAGCGTGCTCACTTCCTCTCTGTTCAGCTCCATGGTGATGGGCCGAAGCGCTCCGTTCTCCCTCACATCCAGACAGAGGCTGAGGAGCGGCGTGTTCAGAGACGAGATCTTATCGCTGGACAAAGCCAGCTGCAGAGGATGAAGGGAAATAAAGGCTTTGCAGAAAACTCAAAGCAGGCAGATTTGTGCAAAGGTTTTGTTCATTTAGTGTAAGTTTTCTGCAAGACAGTGTAGGGGATGCTTCAACATTCCTAGTGTTCCTGGTTAATGTTTGGGTTTAATGTTGGCACAAGGAGCAGGGAAACATGCTATAAGAGCCTACTTTTAATAACTAAAAGAGCTTTGCTTTGAGGTGTTGATTATTACCCAAGACACCCAGTTTAACTCATTAGGGATGCAGACCAAATGCTGATGTCTGACTGACCTTCAGCTGCCAGTCAAAGTCCTGCAAGGTTGCAGAGGAGATGCTGCTGGTTCTGTCCAGCAGAGCACGCCGGATCTCCTCCCATCGTGCTCTGAGAACGCTCAGCACCGCCTCGGCGTGGCTGTGATCTGCATCCGACAGTTTAGCCAGGACCTGCACAGAACCAGCAGGACAAGATGTGACGGCCTGAGCCGAGGGGCGAAAAAAACGCCGGCCTCGCCTGCTCCGCTCACCTCTTCATCGGGGATGTCGTTCCCCACCGCCAGGCGGAACAGGCTGGTCAAGAAGTCTAGTAGCTGCAGCCACTCCTCCAGGCTCCAGGTGGTGCTGTAATCACTCCTGCATGGAGGCTCCCGCCCACACAGCCCATCCACCACTCTGTGACACAGCTGGAAACATCAACAGCAGATCAGTGTTTCCCTTTGACTTTGGCTGATTTATATTTTAAAAGGAGATTAAAGGAAAGTTATTTTTTGCCTTTAATCTCAACTATTCAATGCAACTCACTGCCTTGAATGTGAAATTTAACCTCAGTAAAAAAAAAAAAAAAAAAAAAAAAAAAACAGGAAAAAATTGGGGGGAAATTTTAAATTTAAAAAAATTTGAAAAAAAATACCC
>NW_015114586.1:33941-64266 GCF_001443285.1 Poecilia latipinna
AACTATTAAATGCAACCCACTTCCTTGAATGTGAAATTTAACCTCAGAAAAAAAAAAAAAAAAAAAAAAAAAATACAGACATGGATAAAGTTGTGGAGAAATTTAAAGTTGAGTAAAGTTGTAAAACAATATCCCCATTTTTGAACGTCTCACAGAGCTTTGTTCAATCTACCATTCAAAAACAGAATATGGCACAACTGCCAACCCGCCTAGACGTAATCGTCCACCTAAATCAGGGAAATGATGTGTTTCTGCTGCTTCCACACAGCTTATTCAAATGGGTGAATGTATTTCTTCGCATGTCATTGAGATCTACAGGAATCTGGCCCATTTGTTTAGGAAAACCTCTACAAGATGCAGAACTAACTGTGAACACCTCAAAAAGGCTAGGGAAGGAGAGCATTATTCAGATAAGCAGCTAAGAGGGCCATGGGGACCCTGAAAGAGTTTCAGAGATCCACACCTCTGGTGGGAAAATCAGGGCAGCTATTAGTGATCCATGTCTCAAATCTGGCCTCTATTGAAGTGACAGGAAGAAAGGTTCTGTAGTAAAAAGTAAACAAAATGCAACATTTTAGCATCCATGAGTCGAAGTAATGAAGAATACACAAAAATCTGAACACTGATATCTTTAGGGTGACGTCAGCATTATGTCATCCGAGACAGTTAAGCAGTTAAGATCATCCAGGACAATCCTGGTAGACCACAGAAGCTACACAATATTTAAGACTTGGACTGAGGTTCACCTTCCAACAGAACAACAACCCTAACAGTACAGTCAGAATGACAACTGCATAGATAGATCGTAGTTCATTTGTGCGTTAGAATGAATAAACTGCGATGTATGGACCAGTCAAAGTCCACACATACATGTCGTTGTTGTTTTCCGGCAGTCTGACTGAGCTGTAGATATTTTGCAAACACTACTGGCAAATATTTTAGTCTCGAGGTGTGCAACACCGTTTGGAGATGTGTCTAAAAGCAGAACAGATCATAGCAGTGAAAGGTGGTTCTGCAAATACTGACTTCGATCACATTAGATGAGAAACAAAACGTCAGAATCTCATAGTTTAAAGTATAAATCAGGTTAATAACATTGCATTTGGTTTTGAATCTCTTCACACATATTTTATCAAACATGAATCATAACTCAAATAAGTTTCATGCTCACTCTGACACAATCTGTTGCTGATATTCTGCTCAGAATCTCCATCATATTTTCACCCTCTTCCGCCAAGCTGCTTCTGGTCAGCTGATCTCTATCACGTGACTGGACGAGCCGCGTTCACTTGCAGTAGGAAAAATACTGTCCCCCTCGTCAACCTTCAAGTCACGGGAAATAGAGCGTTGTTCAGTTCCTCTCCGAACAGAGGAGCTGTCTCATTGCCTTTTGAGACAAAGCGCCGCATGTACCAGTTCAAGTAGTTGCAAACCCGCCCGCAAAAAGAGGAGAGGAGCGTGTTCGTCACCACTTATTTACCAGGGGACGTGTCTTGCATCCTGCTTCTTTTAGTTTCCAGTCTTTTGTTGCGGCTGAAATTCCAGAGATGTGACCGAAAAGATCCAGCCGACAGCAGTCGTCGAGCCCGGCCACGGATGGAAACAAACAGCTGGGTACGTAAAGAGGAATAAGGGGTAACGGGAAGCTGGTTTCCAGGAGGAAGACATGAGTGGAGGCTCGGAGGTTTGTTTTGTTCACAGCTACAATTCAAGTGATGCTAGACAGCAGGCCTCCGTCTGTCCGACTGTCCTGGAAGTAAACAGCGTCTTTTAGGTTCAGTAAAACTGTTATCATGAAAAAGTCCTGACATCTTTGAAGGGGGTGCGAGGTTTATAGACTTCCTGTAGGTATTTTAGAAATCTTCTTTCCTTTTCTTTTCTTCTCTTTTCTTTCTTTCTTTTTTTTTCTTTATTTGGACTTTGGCAAATTGATGCGTAGTTTCAGTTCAGTTTCTTTAATGGATTGTTCGGGGTTTTTCTGTCAAGTTTGTACATGAAATCTTTGCCCCTCCCTTGTTTGCAAAATAAATCAGACTCAGCTATACTGGATGGAGGATGTGTAAACAGTCATTTTCAAGTGTTCTCACAGATACTCAGCTGGATTTAGTTCAGGACTTTGACTGGGCTATTCTATCGAGTATGCTCTTGCCCTAACTGAAAGTAGGTTAGGTGGAAGGGAAATCTCCAGCTTCCCTATTGTTGCTTATGAAAGGAATAGTGTTTTTTCATATAGGCCAAAAATGTTACGTTTTATTGTCATCTGGCCTTCTTTTATTTTGTCCCCAACATGGCTTGTCACTTTCTTTTTCAGCAATGCCTTTCTTCTTGCCACTCTTCCTTTAGGACAGGATTTGTGGAATTCGCAACAAATAGTTGTAGTATCAACAGGTTTTTACATCTGAGTTGGGCATCTCTCCTCCAAAGGCTATCCTTGCCTTTAAACATCTTCAGAGCTTAATCTGTAATGTGCCTGCTGTATCTTTTGGCCATCAGACGTTATTTGCTCACTAATAAACCTCTGAGACCTTCACAGAACGGCTGTAAAACACATCAACTCTATTAATTATATGAGTTTGGAGGGACATAAAGGGTACGAAATACAAACATGCCACACTCATTCTATTTTTATCCACAAAATAGATAAGTAAAATACACATAGCATTTTCTTTACAATTATGGGCTACCTTGTGCCAAAATCCAGATGAAGTATATAGAAATGTGTTTTTATAACATGACAAATTGTGGAAAAGTTCAAAAATTACTATTACAGGGCCCATCCCTACTATTTAAATGTCTATCTATCAAATTATTCTTAAAAAATCAAATATTCCTCAGTAAATTTCCAGGTATTATTCTGAAACTGAGGGGAAAAGCATCCATAGTAAATAACATGCATCTAGTTCATAGCTGTTGTAGATGTTAGAGCATCCAGAACAGGTTGGTATACTCTGTAAATGACATAGGGTGTGCTGTTTGATATTGCTGAACCCTAATCCCAATGCAAACAAATGTTTAAGAAGAACAAAGACCCGTTGCTGAACCTTGGATTATGTTGAATCAGAAAAATGAAAGAACTAACCTCAGATTATCTGGAGGCTTTTATCTATCAGCTAGCCTTGACTTCAGATATGTCAGCCTCTGTTATTTAAGGAGAAATACACCAAAATCGTCTTTTGATTCAACCTTTTCCCAATGGCTGTTTATTTTCAGCTTCTACTGATAATAAGCAGGAGAAGCTGTGTATTAGCACCAGTTTTAATAAGTCAGTCTCAGAACTGCACAGATAAACCCAACTGATCTTGTGACCACACTGGCTTCACTTCTCAGAAATCCTCTTTCAGTTCTGCTTTACGTCCAGTAAGCCTGGTTTGCCAAAGATAGAACTCACATCCTTTACTTAGTGCTCAATGGATTAATATGGTTTAATTCTGTCAACAGAACTTCACCTACTGACTTTGACCTGAAACATTTGAAACCCAAACAGTGAGTTGGGGGGAGGAATTGGTTAATAATCATGATGACAGTTTCTCTTGGTGGAGTTTGACAGCATTCATTCTGCTCAGCCAAACTCACAACAATGAAAAAGTCAGAGGAACTTGGTGAAGATCTAAAAAGGAACATTTTACATTAACACAAGCTGGGGAAAGTCTGATGGAGCCATTTCTGTGATGATCAGTTCATCCAATTGAACATAAGGGTTACAGTTAGGAAAAGTCTCCTGTTCTAGTATTGACCCCTTCAGCTTGACTAAAATATTTCAACTAACCAAAGTGGAGAATTCAAATTCTTTGTGGACAAAATGTTAATGGTCAGATGACACTAAAATTGACTGATTTGGCAGTGGCCCCCCTTTGGAAGAAGACAGGGTGAGGCCTTAAACCTAAGGACACTTTACCAATTCTCAAGCAAGGTGGTGGAAGCTTCATGCTGTGGGACTGTTTCACTACTAGTTGCATTGCCTCTAGCTCATGGAATATTAAAGAAGGAATACCTCAAATAAACTGCTAAATGGGGAAAAAACAAAACAAACTGTGTTATGTGTGTAACTGGACAACATTATGCTAACATACACCCAAACTTATTCAGTTCTGAGATAAAACCTTTATGGACTTTGTTTAAAAGCTGAGCCAATGCCAAGAAACCTGCCAATGAAATTGAACTTTGCCACTTCAACCAAAATGAGCGGTCAAGTATCCAGCCAGAATTATGTCAGAATGTTAGCTATTGCTACATAGCATTAAGTAGGGGTGCAAATTTCTAGGAGATATTTGACCTTATACTTACAGGGATGTATACATGTTTGTTTAAATATATATTCTTAACCACATGGAAAAATCCCTAATTTAATCAAGTTTTTAAAATAGACCTCAAGACATTGTAAATCAAGTTAACTTCAATGCTGTGTTATTTTAGGTTTTAAAATACTACATGGCTAGTATTTTTACAGTAAAGCATTTTATTGACAGATCCAAAATATTCCGAAGTTTAAACATTAAGCTGTGCTGCGAATTGGGGCAGTGGAGACGTTTAAGCCCTCCTTTCCTGTGATCATCACAAACAAGAATTCTCCTTATGTCATCTGTAAATAAAGCAGATGGCATAAGTGAAGGTTAGCAGGTTTGGCCTGTTGCACGGCTGCAGAGAGTTCTGACCTAGATGAGCTTTGGACTTGAAGAAGAAAATGTCATTTGTTCTGCAGCCAAGATGGCAACTAAAGGCATTAGATTCTCATCATATGATATGACTGAAAGAGCTGCTGCTATTCTGTTCATACTGTCACCGCTGCAGGAAAAAACAAAAAAAAACAAAACGACTGCAACCAATTCCCACGTGAGAAACTGAGATTTTTCTGTAAAACGTGAGAAAACGGGAAAAATTAATAAAACTGATGGAATAATTTGAATATAGAAGGGTATTAGAGCTTCTGGGAAAAAAAAAAAGAATTCTGACAGTTTTCACAGAATTCTGAAGTTAATCTCAGAATTCAAACTTTGACCTTAGATTTCTAAGAATTCAGAATGTAATCTAAGGATTTAGACTTTAATTCCAGAATTATTTTGTTAAATTACCCTAATCCTCAATTTTATTAGAGGGACAGTAGACAGGGGCATCTCAAAAACTTAGAATATTATGAAGAAAAACTCATTTTACAGAAATTGCAAAAAAAAAAAAAAAATCCAAAATACATTTTCTCTGAAAATGTGATTAGTATGCAAGATTGATTAAACATAATTCAATACAAAATATTATACTATACAGTATATATCACAGTACAGAATATGCATTCAATGCTTTAAAAATGAGATCTCATGTTTTAAGGTGGAGGACCTGTATCAAGATGGTTTCCTTGCTTGCTTTTTGTCTCTTTACTGTAGCTGAAACCCGTTTGCCTACATTGTTTTTATTCTAGGAACTGTCTTCCTCTGTTGGATGCAGAAATAAACGAAAACACCTTTTGTTCTAGACGAGGTCATGCTGTCATTGTGCTGAAACAAGGGAAGAAGAAAAGGGGAAATGCATCGTGATGCGGATTGTATCACATCGCAATTGAGGCATAACTTGTTATAACTTTGTGTTGTCTTTCTTTGTGAATATTCTCTGTAGGTGACAATGTTTGTCAGTTATTTAACACTCAACCTTGATTTAGACCAGGTCAATCAAAATATCGGAGAGGATTTTAAACAGATTTATTTGTTCTACGTCCGCAGAAGCACGTCGTTGAGAGAGCTAAGGAAGAAGCCGGAGTTCCACGCGGGAGTGGGGGCCCGGCCGCAGCTCGGGCTGCGTAGATGGAGCGCTTCCACTGGGTGCGACATCGCTGTCGGCAGCTTCTGGCCGTAGACTCGGAGCGAGGCTGGTACTCTCCGCCTGATGGCCTTCCGAGCAAAAGCTCCCCTCACAGGGTCAGCGGCAGGAGGAGGACAGTGTTGGCCCGCCACGGCCCCCACCAGCAGGAATATGAAGCCGTGTCCCAGAAGTACAAGGGCAACGGCATCCGCACGACGAAATACACTCTGTTGACATTTATCCCTATGAACCTGTTCCAGCAGTTCCACAGGTCAGTAATTCAAGATATTGATATTGGAAAAAAAAGTGGAACCATGTTTTCTCCGATGCTAATATTATCAAGATTCATTGATAATATTCTAAAATGAAATTACTCTATGTATAAAAGGTTTGTGCTAACTGTTGACTGCACAAGCTTGCTCGTACCGTTTTTTTGGCGTACAATTTCCATTTAGCAAATACAGAACACAGGAAGTTGTAAAAATGTAAGCTTGTAGAGTTTAAAGGTAGCATAAAACATGTAATTTGATAAAGCAGTTACTGTAAATGAAGGAAAAACGGCAAAACAATTTATGATCTAGATGAGATAAGCTTGGAAGCTGCACTGGAAGGTCTGTCTGAACTACTTCGGTAAGAACTTATTCTGGGATCTGAACAGATAATTAGCTGTGTCAGAAAGTTAGAAAAGTTATGTAATCCAACCTTGGATTTGAATTCTGAATTTAGATCCTCACCTTATCTCTGAGGTGAATTCAGTCAACCTATGGAAAATCTTTTTTTTTTTTTTTTTTAATCTGTATAATATTCTTTCTGTTATGATCCACACCTTATGACCTTACTTGCAGGTTAAAATTTAGACTAAACAGAAATTTCAGAACATTTTGTCTCAGATCCTTCTTTATCAAGACAGCTCAGAGAAATGTTATCCAGCAATCCATCTCCTGTCCCATCATGCCAACATCTCCTGTCCCATCATGCCAACAATCAGGATTAAGACACCACACAGTCATTCCAGAACCAACGTAGAGGAAGCATTACACACTTGACTTAAGGAGACTTTAAGTTATGTACAAACCCACAGTTAACCCTTAAAAAGCTAGGTGACTGCTTAAAGAAGGAGACTTAGGAAGGGAAACGTATCTCCAGTCTGACCTGAGAATGCCTTGTGAACCGGCAGGAGGAGCTGGAGTGTCACTGCAGCTCAGGATGACCCGAACTCCTTCCTAGAAACTGAAAGTTTCACAGATCTGTGTTCTTAAGGTAAACTTGGACTTTGGCAAAATGGGGAAGAAGTGTTTGAACAGCATTTCCAAGTTCTCCCCGCATATTCTCGGTTGGATTTAGGTCTGAACTTTCACTAGGCACAGGAAAATGCTTTGATCTCTTGAATGTTGAAGAGTGTTGTCTTGAAAGATGAACCTCTGCCCCAGTCTCATGTCTTTTAGTCTCTTAAAATCTTACTTTCCAGGATTGCATTCCATTTAGCTTCACTCTTCTTCCCAGTTTTGAATGTAGGCCAAAAATGCAGTTATGAACACCTTCCTGTGTGATCATGTCCCAGAAGGTTTGTGGTTGTATCATACCGTTTCTGTTTTCAGAAGATGGCTCTGGAAGAAGAAAGCTTGTAATATTGTTTTTAACCTAATTATGCTTTAAACCTCTCCACCACTGTCTCTCCATTGTGTGCTATATTCCTAGGTCTTTGAGATCCTGATTGTTAAATAATGATCTCTAACAAACCTCTGAGGCCTTCACAGACTGTTGGATTTATACTGTGATTAAATTACACACAGTTGGACTGCATTTACTAATTAGGTGACTTCCAAAGGGAATTTGCTGCACTGGGTTTTGTTGAGGGCATCAGAGTAATGATTTCATTGAGATGCACACCACACTTTTCAGATTTGTTTTTGTAAAGTACATTTTAATACATCTTTCATTTAGTTCTAATATATTTTTTTTCTATTTGATAACGTTGTGATGTTAACAACAATTTGTGGTTGTAATGGGTAAAATGGCTTGCAGTTTTGCCACAATAACATTTATCATATGATACGACTCAGCTGTCACAGCCCTACAAATTCAAATAGTGCTCTTGAAAACATGGATTTGTAAAAAGGTTCTTCAGGACAACAAACCGTAGGGTTTAGTGAATTTGTATCATTAATTTGTATCATTAAACTGCATACACTAGCTGCATTTAATTATATTTTCAAATTTATCAATATTTATTGATACTCCCATTGAATAAACAGCCGAGAAAAGAGCATAAATAACAATCGACAACACAGACAATTTTACGGTTTTCTATAAATTGGAATTTGTTGTGACAATAATAAATCAAAATTCTTACCATGACAAGAAATTGATCATGATAAACAAATGTTCTCCTTGATGGTCCCACTGACTACACAATCCTTGAAGATAACATGTTCCTTTGGTCTCCACAGGGCGGCCAACCTTTACTTCCTGTTCTTGGCGTTGCTTAACTGGGTTCCGGTGGTGGAGGCCTTTGAGAAGGAGATCACAATGGTCCCTCTGCTGGTGGTTCTCACGGTCATCGCCATCAAAGATGCACTGGAGGACTACAGACGGTACTTGTTCGACAAGAAGGTCAACAACAACTTGGTGCGCGTGTTCTGCGGGTGAGTTTACCCAAACTCAAATCTTCTATTTCCCTCCATCCAAAGCATTTGCAGTTTAGAAATGCTGCAGATGAATGAGCCTGTGTTATTTCAAGCGGAAGTTTAAAGTAACATGGTTTAAATGAAAGGGAAACGACTGAATTAAAACATGAGCCGAAATTGAAATTAGTTTGTTTCATTTTGATGTTCAACAGAGCAAATAAAATAAAATAAAATGGTGGTTCAAACAAATCTACAACAGGAACTTTAAGATCTTAGGTGAATGTTTGCTGTCTGACAATGTTTGGGGAACTGAATATACTTTGTGCATGTGATTAATGAAATGGCTGAATATATATGCACTTGAAAAGATCAACTTTTCACACTTTTCAAGTGCATATGCTCTGTTAGGACCATATGGAGCAATCAAATCCCTGATGTTTTATGGAACTTTATGGTTAATGACTTCATATGTAAGAAAGAGAATTTTAAATTCTTTTCTCAAATGAAAAAGAAGCCAATAAAGAGAAGCTGAAACTAGAGTAATTTAATCTCTCCTTTTACTGTATTATTTTTAACTTCCTGCTCGCATATGTATGCAACACTACTTGAAATAGTTTATCTGGATCTGAATTTTACAGAAATTAAAAAAGGAAGTTCTGGAAACTCACAAAGTTCAATGTCATAAGATCAAGGTTCCTTACTTTAATACTGAAAGACATGTTAATGCCATCTAGAGCTGTTTTTTTTTTCTTCTTTTTTTCAGATACTGCCGTGTCTGAATTTAGCAGCAAAAAATGTAAATTCATCCAGGGTTTTATGCCACCAAGAAGATAAGCCTGGTTTTATATTGCAAATTTAATTACAGTTCTTGATAATATTTGCTAAATGTGGTGTGACGAACCTTTTTATTGTACTAATATATTACTTTTTGAGGTGAAATACAGGAAAAATACAGGATGCACCTGCAGCACTCTTGGAAGTAGTTTGTCATATTTGCCTGAAGTTTCACCCATTTTATAAAATAAGAAAAGTTTTTTGGTTGTATTCTTACTGTGTGTGTATTTTTTCTGCTCCAGAGATATTAGAATTTAATCAAAGATTATGGATTGGTTTATGTGGTTGACAAAGGCTGTAGCTTCATTACTTTAGGTCTGGACAACAAATCCCACAATTTCACAGCTCAGTGCTGAGAGATGTTTCTAATAGTCTGTAAGATTAAGCCAGAAAAGCACTTAAGCAGTCTGTGAGAGCTTGCTTATGGTTTCAATTAGTTTTAAGTAGTTTTCACCACAACATGCAGTTTGCACTGTAATCTACCACCTTGTTACAATAAATGAAACTGCTCTTGGCTGAATGGGCAGTATGGCTAATCCAATTTGCTAATAGAGTTTGCAGTCTCACCATGTATAATTTTATATGAGAAAAAGTCTAGAAAAACTAATATTGCTGGTATGAAATGCTGGAGCTTGAGTTGCTTTAAATCTGATTTAATGATTATATTTATGTATTTTTTTCTGCAAATTGATTTCAATATGACTTCTGTTTGCTTGAGGTAAGTTACCAAATAGCAAGGTATGTCCTGGGACTCAGCACATGCGTTATACTTGCCACAGCACATGAAATTGTTGACCATTTTTTTCTGACAACTTTTAAGAAGAACTCGACACTATAAGTGCTATCACTGGAAATTCAAGTGACGTCAAAGTAACTTTTTTTACAACCTCTGTGCATGCATCTTGAACAATCTAATCTTTTTTAATGAGAGAGTGCAATTTGGGTATCAGCATGATTTCCCTGGACTCCTAATTTAAAGTAATGTTGCAATATCTGTTGTGCATTGAGGGTGTCTACAAAAATGCTTTTATTCTCTCTGGACTGCTTTTCTTGAGAAGTTCTCTTGGTGGGGGTGAAAAGTGGACTCAAGGAAGGTTAGGGTGAGGATTCAAGGAAGTAGGAAAGGATCCAGATGGGCAAGATCTGGATCTTGCTTGTTCAGTTTTAAAGAAAGAAAATACTTACAAAGTGGTCCTTAAGCATACCTTTATCCCCATCTAAGCTCCTGGAAGTTAGTTTTCCTTTTTATCTCTATGTTGATCAGGAAGTCATAGTTGATCTACAGCTTTGTATTTAATGAAAGCTATTTCTGTAGATCTGCACCTCTGATCTTTGATAAGTTTCTTCAAAGTAATTGGAAGCACATGGCCTTTTCAGCTGCTTGACACTCCCTGTTTGTTACATTTGGTTGCATTATCCATCAGTCTTTGGAGGTGGCTGTAAAAGTTGAACCTTGGTCTTGCTCTGTGGAGGAGTGGCATCGAAGCGCGTCATTCATGCCAGTAACTCTTCCAATCCAACCTTTTCCCGGTGTTTCTGTGCTTCAGCAGGATGTGGTGGACAGACCAAAATAATCTGATCCGGATAAAGGAAGAACAAATTCTAGATGATAACTACTCCTTTGATAGAACATTGAGAACAAGAGGGTAGGATTTCAGAATCATAGACTTCTAGGTTGGATTATATTGCCTCAGTAGACCAATGTATAGCTTGGAGCGGCCGACTGGGACATACAAGGAACACCTGAAGAAGAGGAGGACCGTAGTACCTTCCTTCACTGAAGATGAGGAGCTGAAGCAACTTCTAAAGTTATACCAAAGCAACAGGATCCGGACCACAAAGTATTCCTTCCTGTCCTTCCTTCCCAAGAATCTGTTTGAGCAGCTCCATCGGTTTGCCAATATTTACTTTATCTTCCTTGCTGCCTTAAACTTTATCCCGATTGTGGAGGCCTTTCAGCCAGAGGTTTCACTGATTCCCATTGTACTGGTGCTGTCGGTCACAGCCGTTAAGGACATCTTTGAGGACCACCGCAGGTTTAAATCGGATCGCTTTATCAACAATCTCCTCTGTCAAGTCTACTGCAGGTTTGTCCTCTTTCAAACTTTAACAGATTTCCTCGAATTGGAAGTAAGAATCTCCCCCCTTTTACTTACCAAAACTTCTCTCCAAAAGTTAAAGACTAACTCTTCTGGCTTGAAAAGTTCTAGAAGGTAATGATAAAAAATTTATGTTTCTTAGCGCAGTTAGTGCTATAAACGTGGTTTATTTTTAACAGATAGCCAACAGTCCTCCACTAGCCTAGAGAACAAAGGTACTAAAACTAGTTTGATCTTTTAGAGCAGGGGTCCCCAAACTACGGCCCGCGGGCCGGATCCGGCCCGCCACGTCATTTGGTCCGGCCCCCTGGAAAAAGTTTGGGGACCCCTGTTTTAGAGAGTCCAAATAAGCTGAGCTTGAATTTAAATGTTCACAGGATGTTGATGTCTTTGATGCCGATTGAATTTGTTCTCGAAATGAAGGTACTGAAAACTAAAAAATTTTCAGCTGTTTTAGTTTTGACTCTTCTACGAAGAACAAATATACCAGAAAATAAAAGGTAAGGTTGTAGTTGGACTTCGACTTAGCTATTTGTAGTACGGTGTAAATGTAATCAGACAAACAAAACAGGAAACCCTAACAGTGAATTATGAAATCCTTAGAGAAATAGATGGACCTGGACTCATTCAGTAGCAAAGTCATGCATATATTTTTCTACTCATGATCGAAGTGTGAGCTCCTAATTTATAAAATAATTATAGAAATAAATGACTGCTTGGAATAAAAAATGGAATAAACTATTGAATAAAAATGGAAAGTACCACAGCTATTGAGCACTTTCAAATGTATTTAGGTCCTAAGACAGTATGACTTTATTTGACCTTAAAAGTAAAATACAATTCATTTCATCCTTTTTTTTTAATAAATACACACAGCAGGACGTTGTTTTGTAAGTTGTAAGCTTTATGTTGTCTCACTGATAAAACCGGGTGTCACCAGCATCAACGTGGAAGTGAATATTAAATTTGCTGATGAGAGCAAAATGAGAGCATGCAGAGAGAAATGTTTTCCAGGCCTTGAACTCTGAGGATCCACAGAATTACCTTTTAAGCAAGAGGGAAACTCTGTGTCAAAGCAGAAAATAAAACTATCTTAAAATATTTGTTCAATGCAGTAAACAAGCCGTATTCATTGTGGACCGTCTTGATAAAGGCCCAAATGAATGGGGCTTGACCTGAGACCTATTTCTCCAGTCTGTCATGGTAAATAAGTAGTTCAGCTGGATGGTGAAGTTCTGGATTTACTGGTCTTTCTGCGTTACTACTCTCTCCTGTGGTCATAAGGACTGAAAGAACAAGATCCCTGATCCAAGACCCTGAAAATAACTTAATCTGTGGACTGTCTGGACAGCTTAGGGCAGTGGTTCCCAAACTTTTTCTTCTGCGCCCCAGTGGTTTCTAAACATTTTCTGACACCCCCCCCCCATGGATTAGAAATGGCTGTCTGGTTGAAACGACGCGTGTGACGGGGGGGACAAAATAAATGTACGTAGCTGAAAATAGACACCAACATCGGTAGCCTACAAGGTACTTGTTAAGCTTAAGGTTCTGTATTGATATTAGCTAGTCATCTTTTAACTAACATTACCTGCATCCAGCAGCTTTACTCAACTCAGTCGGTTAGTTTGGAGGGAAAACTGTGAAAAGTTCTTTGCGTTTTGCTGGTTTGCTGCCGTGATTCTAACACAAACTTACGTAGCTCCGCACAGCAGCAGCAGGTCTCCTTCACAGGTGGAAACCCAGCGCGAGCGTCGTAGCGCTCACGTTGCATTTAAAGGCGGCTCGAAAAAACAGGTTACAACATGTTAACAACGGATTAAACAGTTTTAACTGCTGATAAAAGTGACAGAGGACACAAATATGGGAAGTATGGAAGCCCTACTGTATCAAATTGACATAGGAATAACAGAGAGTTGGCCATTCTAAGGTAAAAACACAGCGCATACAGTGTTCATGTTTTGTTTTGTTTTCATCCAGACGGCTTCCCGCGCCCCCCCTAGGGGGCGTGCCCCACAGTTTGGGAACCTCTGGCTTAGGGGATAGATGAGAAACTCCATCGTCTGGGGAATATGCAGAGTAAACCAACTGCTTATCCACATTAAGATTAGTTGTAGAAGTTGGTTCATCTGACTTTTAGACCAAAGATAACTTTGGAGTTTTTGTAAGACACATTCTGCTGGGACTCAATGGAAGAACAGAACTATGCTGCCAAATATATTCCCTCAACCATTTAGATGCTTGAATTGAAGTGTTTCAATCACTTCCATTGAAACAGGTGTATGAATCCAGTGACATGGCTTTTTCTAAGAACCTTTGTAAAAGAATGCATTGTGCATTAAGTGATTACTTTCTGTAGTCAATAGCTACAGACCTCCTGACTATACAGCACTAAAATACATTCTCTGCAGTGACGGAGCCTTCTCAGTTTGACAATATGATGGACATTTCTAGCTTTGGGTTAACAATGCAGCTTGGATCCATTTTTAATGTATTGTCATGTATTTTTTTCAACGTGCTTAGAAGTATTTTATAGTTGCATGCTTTTAACTTTTTGAGAACTGTTTTGGAATGGTCCCTTCGTCTTCTTCCTCTTCTTAAGGATATTTATAAGCAAGTTTAGTGGGGAAGAACTTGAATAGGATGCTCAGGGTGTTGGCTTCAGATTTATAGGACTTCTTTAGAATTAAGTAGAGTGGAGACTGGAAAAGACTTTTTTTTTTTTTTTTTTTTTTTTGTCTGACCTTACTAATGCATTCCTGTAAATGCACTCCTAAATCTTATGTTTCTTAGTAGAGTTAAAGCTGTTGTAGTAGTGTGTGAGGTAAACAATTTCAGTTAATCCATAAAGTGCAGGTGAAACTGTTGATCGTAATCAATTATTGATCAGTGTTTAGTATGTTTATTGGTCTTGCAGTAAACAAGAACATCCAGATCAGTGTATTTAAAGTGTCATAAACTGGCATAACATGAGCAAGCATGCACTTTGAACACTTACAGTCTGTCCTTAGGTTGCAATGCATATGGCCGGCATGTCAAAGAAGACCTGGAAGTTTATTATCCTTACAAGATGTCTGAAGAAATCCGGGGAATGTCCAGTCAGAGCTGGACTTTCATCAGTCTGTTTTTCTAAATGTTGTTTTTGTGTTCAGTGACAGATATGTCATTGATTATTAACAAGAAGTTATCGCTGAATAACATCTTATCTCCACACTAAATGGTATCTGTGCAATAACAGTCTATCATCCGGCTGTGCTATTGCCTGGAAACTGTGTTAGAGAGCAAGTATAAAAATGCTCATTGATAGACAGCAACAAATTCCATACTAAATTGTCATTACCCAGCTTATCCAGTGTGATGTTTTATAACTCTTGTTTAATTCCTAATGTACATCTAGACTGTGATGTACATGTATAGAGTTAAGCTTACAGGCGTGTTTGGCTGTATTCATAACATTATATGGAAAACAAACAGATCAAATCAGGATGATAACCTCATTCAGCTGATGGTGATGATATGTTCTTGTTTTGTTAGTCACAGGAATTGTGCACTTTTCAGTCATGAGTTCAATATGAACTTCTTTGCGTATCAAACCATTCTAGAATCAAATGTGAGTTCATCCATTGAACAGCTGAAACTCGCCCAAGCAAAATGGGCAACGAAAAGAAAGTAAAGCATAATCAACAACAAGACACGATGTGTTCCAATGTGTCATAAAATCATTGTACGGAAGTGAATGTCAGAAAATTTCAATCGACTGAAGCAACGCTGGGAAGAAGAATAGGCAGAGACAGCCAAAATACCCCATAACAATGGGTTAGGCTTTAAAGGCAACAGAAAAATGAGCTTTTGAGTCTCTGCTTTTGTGTTTTAGGTTAGTTTTGTGAAGTTGTGACAAAGGGCAATATGTCTTGGTGTTGTTCTGAGGTTGCATTATCATAGATATTTTTCTTCTGTTGGATGAGAGCATTTCTTTTCTAATATTTTAAAATGAGAATAAACATGTCACACATTTCTTAAATGTCTTTTTTCTTTGTTTTACCACAGCAAGCAGAAGTCCTACATTGACCGGTGCTGGAGTGAAGTGCGAGTCGGAGACTTTGTCCGTTTGTCTTGTAATGAAATCATCCCAGCTGACCTGCTGCTGCTGTACTCCTCTGACCCCCGTGGGGTCTGTTACATTGAAACTGCAAACCTGGATGGAGAGACCAACCTGAAACAAAGGCAGGTTGTGTCAGACAGTTCTCTAGAGGTAACAACCTATTTTAACTTAATCTGTTATAGATGACTTTACTTTGAGGGGTTGTTGGTGGCAGGTTGGTTTTTAATAGTCCAAAAACTGTTAAAAGGAAATTCTTCCTTAATGAAAGTGTTCAGAGAAGATAATTATTTTGACTATACAGGGATGATAAGCTGAAAGTTCTGAGTTAGTTTGCGCAGAAAACCAAAAATATAAATTGAATGGCACTTCTGACATCAGGGAACAGAAATTAAAGTTGGTAGACATTACAAGATCTTTAATTGTGGTTAAGTCTGAAAGCTGTGGCTTTTATTTGTAGTCAGCCTCTCCTCTGGACTAAATACATTGTACAACCACCTTTTATTGCAGTTACAGCTGCAAGTCTTACTTTGTGTCTTGACATCTTTAAATATGCAGCAAATACATTTTTGGTCCTTTTATTTTTTGGCAAAATACCTCAGTCTCAGTTGGATTGCACATAAAGCGTCTATAAAAACACATAGGTATTTCAGTTGGATTAAGGTCTGGTTGTATGCTTAGGTTTGCATGTTTTGCTGGAAGGTGGACTTCTGTCGCAGTTTCAAGTCTTGTGCTGCCTTCAGGATTGCCCTCTATTTTGCTCCATGCATCTTCTCCTTAACTCAGTCTGATTTCCTAGTCCTTGCTGGTGAAAAGCATTCCCGTAGCACTGTGCTGTCACCACTATGCCTCATGAGGATGTCACATTCAGGGTAATTTGCGGTGTAAATTCTCCACCACACATGCCATTATAAGACTAACAGGTCAGACAAGGAATGCTTGCGGGAGACGGTGTTGGAGGTTTCAGCAGAAATGTGATAGCAGTGATACATTCCTGTTTTTTTTTTATTTTTTTATTTTTTAATCTTAAGTACAGTTCATTTCTCTGTCATCTTCTGTTGCTGTTAGTTTCTCTACATGACGTGAGGTTTTTACATAATTTTTAACACATGGGGGTTTTCCTTCATTTTCACTTTTATCTGTGTCACAATAAATGGTATTTTAATTGCAAGCAACACTAATTTATTTGTAATTTTTAGCAACAGGCAATTCAAAGTGCTTTGCATAATAACATAAAGCAACAAACGGAAAACATTGCATCGCACTGCCACAATAAAGACATTAAAAAAAGGACTACAGACTATAATTATTAATGCTCCTGTTGTTATAAATTGGAGGCAGCCCAAATCAAAGGAGTTTTTAGCCATGATTTAAAAGAACTTATCGTTTCAGCATCTTTGCAGTTTTCTGTAAGCTTATTCCAGATTGGTGGAGCATAAAAACTCAATACTGCTTCTCCATGTTTGGTTCTGAGTCTGGGGACACAGAATAGATTTGACACATTGATTTGTTCTGTGTATCTAGCCAACGGTTGAATATGTTCATAGTCACCTGGTGACATTGTAATAAAGACATGCATATCATCTGCATAATTAAATGCTAGTTTTAGCAATTAGTCTCTCTCTCTCTTTTTTTTATAAAAATCATTTGTTGTTGCTTTCATCCCTGTCATGCTGAGCCGTTGTGTATAGTTGATATAACTCTGTCACACGTTTTTGTTTTTTCCTGAAATTACTATTTCCATTCCGTATATGCAGGTTGATATATTTACAACACATGAAAAATATCTGCACCCAGACTAAAACAGTAAAACCTGAAATTTTAAAGGGATTTCAAGGAAACAGAATAAAGAAATTTATACAAATAGAAATTGCAATGTCTTTAGCAAAGGCATTTTGAATGGGAGTCAGTGTCACTTGAAATCATGTAGAGCCAAAAACTGTATTTCTAGAGTAAAGCAACAGTTTATGTGACAGTTCATGTGACCCATATGTGGTTGCTTTACAGTAAACATGGGCTCCTAGATTAGACTACTTTCTATACAGGCTGTTGAATTGTTTTTTTTTTTGCTACTACAGGGCTAAATTTAAAAAGTAAAACCGAAAGCCAAACTGTGGGACATGTTCTCAGTTTGCTGGATTTTTTTTTGATCTTATATAATATCAGAAACTAACTTTGGGATTTTATTAACTGTAAGACAGTCAGCATAAGAACATGCACCAAAGAAGAAACTAATATTGTTGCAATTATTTGTATTTTCTTAGATAAGCTGATGGTTTTCAGTGCAACTCCATCAGGCACAGAGGTTCTTTGCAAACACCATCTAGTGGTCATTGGGGGTGTTGCTCTAAAAGGCTTGCTCTCTTCCCACACAGGAAGATTATATACAACCTACTAACGTAAACTTCAATTTGTATTTTTACTAACATTATTTTAGTCAGTAATAAACCTTTGGATTGGATAAATTTTAAATTCTTACATATCAGGCCTCAGATTGAAACTGCCTCTCAATCACTTTGTGTTTTATTTTCTGCTTCTGCGGGTCAGACATGAACTATAGCAACCTCTGATGTGCTTATCTTATAGGGCTCAGACTTCACACCGGAAAGCTTCCACAGTCGCATCGAGTGTGAGAACCCCAACAATGACCTCAATAGGTTCAAAGGTTACATGTGAGTCTGATTTATTATTTTTTTTACTTCGGAGGGTTTGGAAGGGATCTGGCAGGTACTATAAACTTTATCATCGTGTCTATGTGTTTTATTTTGCTTACAGCGAGCAATCGAGTGAGGCTCGGGTGGGCCTTCACAGCAGCAACCTTCTTCTGAGGAGCTGCACCATCCGCAACACTGAGACGGTGGTCGGCATCGTGGTTTACGCTGGTGAGATCACCGCATCCCTAAAAACAGCCTCTTTAACTTGTTCCCATTTAGTGACTTTGAAAGACTTTTTTTGTGACAGACCAACACAGGTAGTACAGTATTGACCTAGTGGTACATAATTGTAAACTGAACATTTCTAAAATTTGGAAAGTGTGGCAAGCATTTATTATTCAACCCCCCTGAGCGTGGAGACCTATGTTCTGTTTGTGTTAGGGATATATTTCATTGCAAAAAGAGTACTTCCTACAGCCATGAATCAGAATTAATGTAGTTTTCACAGCTTCTGACAACGTGATTATGTGCTACACTCTACCTGCTCTGTGGACTGTAAAGGATTACTGTTTGTTCTGAGAAATTCTTGACTAAATACTTACTCCACTATGACTAAAGAGGTTAAACCAAAGAATGGCTCCTGCAACTCTGAATGCAGTGTACAGTCTAAACATGACAGAGGTCACTCAGTCATGTCCTCTTTGCTGTAACCAGGCTGTTTTCAGGTCTGCTAAAGATGCCTGAATACAGAAAACCTTGTGTTGGTTGGATTTTCTGTCTCAAGTTATCAGTGTCTTAAATCATCGTGGAAGAATGCAGATTACTCTTTTCACCAGTGTTGCTCATGGAGGTAAAACATTCCTTTCTTCAGGTCCTGCAAGTCTTTTAAACAGAACTTTTACAGAGCCAGTACAACAAACTGATACTGCAGATGACTCAGTTTGGGCCAAGTTTCCACTGTCAGACATATTCCTCTGGAGTAGTGTATGGTCAATACATTGATTGCATGGTGCCCTGGTCATGTGGTTCTAAAAACCAAGACCACATCATCAACCCACCATTGCTTAGCACCTGGTATCAGGTGTGTGGTTAACTCCAAGTATAATGCTGTGCATTATATACAGGCATTTTTACTTTGATCTCATCTGTCTAAAGGACATTGTTCCATAAGTCTCAGGGTTCATTCCAGTGCAGCCAAAGGACTTTTTGTCACTATCCTGACATATTAATTCAAAAATACCCTTGCCTTTCTGCTTAACATTCAGAATTGCAGAGAACCAATTTTTTTGCTTTCTCTTTGTGTGACTCAGGTCATGAGACCAAGGCCATGATGAACAACAGCGGGCCGAGGTACAAGCGCAGCCAGCTAGAGAAGCGTCTGAACACAGACGTCCTATGGTGTGTTGCCCTCCTCATCGTCATGTGTCTGAGTGCAGCTGTAGGTGCGTAGCAACACGCAAAACACAACACACACTGAGAACAGTGGGTTCTGATTTCAGATTAACTGATATTAGTTTCTTCAGCTATTGTCCTTTAGTGTGACGAGCTGCTCTGGGTTTTCTTTTTGCATTTTCAGGTCATGGCCTCTGGATGAAGAACTTTAGACATTCAGTGTTTCAGGTCGATGGGGAGATCTCTCCAGCCTTGGCTGGGTTCTACGTGTTCTGGACTATGATCATCGTACTCCAGGTGCGCCCAGAATGTTTATTTTAACTATCATCGACCCGTTTCAGGATAATCAGATACGCATTAGAACATTTTAAACGGTTCTAATTAAACTTAATGAATGTTATTCTTTTTCAGATCAAAAATATTTTACACATATTTGGCACCAATAAATGAATAAAAACTGCTGCCAGTTTAAGTTTTTAAAGGTCAGACTTCTATTAGAAAAGTTAATAACTGAGTACATGCTGAATGTCTGGGGGTGTTTTTGATAGACTGCTCTTTATTGCATTGTGCAAGGGAGATAACGATGCGGCTGCTCTGATTGTTATTGGAAATAATCTTCTGAGAACTCTGCCAAAAGGTAACTAGAGGTACAATCTTGGACCTAAACAAAGGGAGGAGTGTCAGAGCAGTTATTGATCTTCTGACAGAGCAGTGTTTGGTAGCAGAAGGACCATCTCTGTTCCCTTGCAGTTTGGCTGACAGTCATGGAAATTGTGATTGTCAAGTCTTAATGATTTGTTTTAACCACCTGGGGAAGGCTTGTGACTGCACAAAACACTCTTTTTAGGTGGTTCTTGGAGAAGAGTATGTGCTGGCGTTGCTTTTACAGGCTCTCTTGATCCATGTATGGCAAAAAGTGTTTTTTTTTTTTTTTATTATTATTATTATTTTTCCAGTGATGGTTGAACAAAGTCTGAAGGTAGAGTTGTGAATATGGTACCTTTTTAGAAACTTCATGGTTTCATCAGCTTTTTGTAGAGGATGTGGAGTTCTTTGGCTTCTTCTGCTTTGGCCCCTGAATCATCTCACACCTGAGATTACATTGAAGAATCCAGGAGAACAGTTACCTCTTCTCAGTCTGAGGAAATAGTTTTTAACTGAACTGGGGACTCGTATACAACGTGGAAGCAGAATCCCTCCATTTTTCGATTGATTTTGGTCTTGGACCAGTCAACCAAATCTATCAATTACAATCAACTGTAATTCCAATTACATGAACTGTGTTCATTAAAGACTCAAAACTGCTTTGGATAGCCACATGAAGTCAGGTTAGAAAAATCATCATGTTTTTCTGTCCAACAGGTGCTGATTCCCATTTCCCTTTACGTGTCCATTGAGATCGTGAAGCTGGGTCAAATCTACTTCATCCATAATGACTTGGACTTTTACAACGAACAGTTAGACTCCAGAATCCAGTGCCGGGCCCTCAATATTACAGAGGACCTGGGTCAGATCCAGTACTTGTTCTCGGACAAGACGGGAACACTGACAGAAAACAAGATGGTGTTCCGTCGATGCAGCATTTTCGGGGTGGAATACCCTCACGTGGAAAATGGTGAGATCTCTGGAATGTCTTTGCCACCTGTTGGTGAAAGATTGTTACTGCAGTGAGACATGCAGTTGTGCTAGAAAAGCTGTCTGTTTTGGTGACCTTTGTTTCTGTGTCTCAGCTCGGAGGCTGGAGGTGTACGAGGCAGAACAGAACGAGGCAGCCGGACACACTGTGACTCTGAAGTCAGCCTGCAGTGGGAAATCTCTGAGCTGTCGCTCCCTGAGCTGCAACCGTAGCTCTGTGTCTCTGCACACGCTCACTGCCGAGTCACCTGAGGAGGAGGACCAGCTGTCCAATCATGCTGCGGCGAGGACCGGTGCCTTCTGCAGCCGCATGGTCAGACTCTTGATCGTACCATTCTGAGTTCATGATGTTTCCCAGCTCAGACGGGAGGATTTCATCTCTGGGTTCTTGTCATATGCTGATTTATTTCACAATGAGATCCTACACACTACAACCCAAATGTTTTGAAGCAACATTGAATTGCTGTACCAGGAAGGATAAGCTTCACTGTTATGCCTGGAAACAAAATAGACATAATTAATATATAATTATCCTTAACATATGCTAGGATTGTTTTTTCTTAAACTTTACTTTTTCATAATAAAGTTATTTGGCTTTAACAGCAGAATGTCTTGTATACAATAATCAAATTGTGGTTTCCTCTTGCACTTTTGTTCTGACCCTAATAATCTAAACTATAAAATTAAGTCATTCATTCAATAATTATCAAAAGCATCAAGATGTAAATAAAGGTAAATTGATTAAATCAGTGCAGATCCATGAAAAATAAAACAAAATCAGAATTCTCCATTTACGGTTGCGAAACTGCTTCTTCTTCCTCAATAAGCATTGAACTGTCATGGTAACCATCATGGTTACTGTTTTGGTAATTATCAATCATGTAGTTATTCATTAACCTGAAAAGTTTAGTGAGAAGTCTTTCTGGGCTGAAGAATTTAAAGGGCTGTAAAAAAATATTAACAGGAAATTTCAAAATAAAGCTCACAGATAGCCTTCAAAAACAAAGATGAGATGTGCTGGAGGTATGGTGGATTAGTTGATGTTTATTCGTATTAACATCTGTAAGAATTAGTTTCAGGTGTGTTGTTAGAATACTGAAATATTACAAAACTTCTGAAATGTCCTTTTCAAGTGTCAATTTATTTTATATACATATTTTCTTAATTTCAGTTGCAAAGCAATAGATTTGCTACTTGAGTTTTAGGATGACACAAGATGCTAACGTAGCCCCTGCTGGGTTTTTGCTCAGGCGAAAGACGTGGTCCCGGACCCCGAGTTGGTGAGGAAACTGAACAGTCTTTGCTCCTCCACTCTGCGACTCAGAGACAGCTCCACTGAGAGCCTGTCCAGCCTGGAGCTCACTTACATCACCGACTTCTTTCTGGCTCTGGCCATTTGTAACAGTGTGGTGGTGTCTTCACCTAGCCAGCCCCGCCATGTAGTGAGTAGAAACTGTCCCGATTAAAGGTTTGGATCTTTTAAGAGTAATGACTAAATATTCTGTATTCCTTACAGGTTCCAGAACCCCAAACACCTCTGAAGTCTCTGGAGGAAATTAAGTTGATGTTTCAACGCCTCAACTTCTATTCATTCTCCACTCCCCAAATCAAAGGCAGCCCTCGCAGTTTCACCAGCAAGTTGTTCAATCGTGGGAAGACTGGCTCCTTCAACTTCAGCACCCCTCCCAGCAACAGCATTGATGGGTCTAATCTGGCTCTGGACACCAGCCAAGAAACTTACACACTGAAGAGTAAAGTGGACTTTCCCGATAGGGGGGACGGGGAGGATTCTGCAGCGAGGTGGAGCTCGGAGGATCTGGAGAACTTAAGGGACTTAAAAGGAGATGGTGACGGGGCCAAGCAGAACGTGGACCTTGACAGAGACTTTCAGTCAGACGAGGACAGTGATGATGAGCTGCTGTACGAGGCGGAGAGTCCTGACGAGGCGGCTCTGGTCCACGCAGCCCGGGCGTACCACTGCACCCTGAGGGGCCGCTCGGCCGAGAGCCTGCTAGTGGAACTGCCAGGACTCGGCTCTCTGGTTGTGCAGCTGCTCCACATCCTGCCCTTTGACTCCAACAGGAAGAGGATGTCTGTGGTGGTCCGCCACCCACTGACAGGACAGGTGGTGGTGTACACTAAGGGAGCAGACTCTGTCATCATGGACTTGGCTGAAAAACAGAGAGGTAGATAAAGACTGAAGAGACGGCCGAGAAAGATTCTGGTTAGAGTTACTTTATGAGCCCCATAAGGACTGCCTGCAAATGATGTCCAGTACATGGACATACTTTAAAGCAGCCCGATGTTTCTGCTTTTACTCTTTTCACTAATTATCGTAAAAACTGAAGCTTGGGTTTTAATCAGCTGCGAGACATAATTCTAATCTAAAACCCCTAGAAAAAAACATCACACTATTAAATATATATATATAAGTTCCACTTTTGTAGCTGAATTCCAGAAACACATCGACTTTTCAGTTTCCTCTTCTTCTTTACTGTGTACACTTTTGTTTCCAGGTTCAGAACAGGCTCAGGAGATCTACAAACACATCAGGCAGCAGACCCAAAAACACCTGGATATGTACGCCAGAGAAGGCCTCCGCACACTTTGTATCGCTAAAAAGGTGACGTCCTAATTGAAGGATAATAATTCTGTCTGATATCAGGTCTGTTGGTAAGACATGTGATGTTCTTTTATGACAGAAGAGGCTTCTGCTAGCCATCCAAACGATGGCCCCTTTGCTAACTTCATCTTGTTTGCATAAACAGGTTCTGGAGGAAGACGAGTATGAAGTTTGGCTTAAGAGACAGTTGCTGGCAGAGAGCAGCATCGAGAACCAAGAGGAGCTGATGCTAGAGTCGGCTGAGAGGCTGGAGAACGACCTCACTCTTCTGGGTAGGAGACCTGACATTTTGACCTAAGCTGAAGTAAAGCTGCAGCAGAATGATGAGGGGAAATTTTCTCCTTGGTTATCATTGAGCTTATTAAACCTACTTACTCTGTAAAGACTTTGAACATTAATGTTCATATCTTGTAAAAAGTGATTGCTGCAAATAAACAAAGGGCTGCCAGTCTTTACAATTGTCGGGCTGGTATCTATTGTGTCATCTTTCCTCATCAAAAGATATAATAACGATATAATGACAAGTTTCGTTTGCGTCTTTGTCTGCTTGTGCAGTTAAATGCGCAGCACCCACCATATGACCGGCTTTTATCTGGTTTTTGAACGGCTTTGTAGAAGTGCGCACACAGATTGTTTTGATGTCCGTCATGGCTGCTTTCTGAAGAGCATGGCCTTGCGTGCCAAGAGTCAGCAGTTTCTGTTTTCTAAACCTGTGTGTGCGCAGGTTGCACGGGGATCGTGGACAGGCTGCAGGAGGATGTCCCGGAGACAATCGAAGCCCTGCAGGAGGCCGGCATCAAAGTGTGGGTTCTCACCGGAGACAAACAGGAGACGGCCGTCAACATCGCCAATGCCTGCAAACTCCTCCGCTCCAACGACCGACTGCTGACCGCCAACTGTGGAAGCAAGGTCTGGGACTAAACATCTGCTGCTTGGAAGCCCATTTCAGACGCTTAAACATCTACATCACTGTTCTTCTTCTTCTTTTTCCTTCAGGATGCATGTGCAGCCCTGCTTGAGGAGCTTTTAATAGAAGTCCGACATGAAGAAGACGGGGAGGAGTCTTCCTTCCACAGCACCAGCAGCTTCATCCTGGTCATCGACGGCCGAACGCTGGAGTGGGCTCTGCAGGACGAGCTGAAGGCCAGCTTCCTGGAGCTGAGCTGCAAATGTAAGGCGGTCATATGCTGCCGGTCCACGCCGCTCCAGAAGAGCAAGGTGGTCCAACTGATCCGGGACAAGATCGGTGTCATGACGCTGGCTGTGGGTAAGGACACAGACGGGGCAACAAAATATAGCTATCAAAACAACAGGAGAAAATTCATCTCGAGATGTTTTTGTGTTTTAAGGTGACGGAGCGAATGATGTGAGCATGATTCAGGTAGCGGACGTCGGAATCGGGATATCTGGTCAGGAGGGGATGCAGGTGAGAGAACGACGGCCGTTCAGCTGCTGCAGCTTTAACAGACACACCATGGCGGCTCTGCTAAAGAGTCTTGAAGAAATGAAACTTTTTTCTATCCTTTGGCTTCACTCCACAGGCTGTGATGTCCAGTGACTTCGCCATATCCAGATTCAAACACCTCAAGAAGCTGCTGCTGGTTCACGGCCACTGGTGTTACCACCGCCTTGCAAACATGATCCTGTACTTTATCTACAAAAATGTGGTAAGAGCTGCTCACCAGCTATGTGAAAAGTAGCTTCATTTCTTTTTTAAATTAACAGTGTCCTCTGCCTACCTAATTATGACACCCTGTCACTGGCTTTTAAAAACTTATCCCGGAAGGGATTTGTAGATTAGAGTCCAAATGCTGCGTCCCTGTGTTTGTGTGCAGATGTACGTGAATCTGCTGTTCTGGTATCAGTTCTTCTGCGGGTTCTCTGGGAGCGTCATGATCAACGCCTGGGTGCTCATCCTCTTCAATCTGGTCTTCACCTCAGTTCCTCCCCTCATCTACGGCATCCTCGACCGAGACATGCCTGCAGACACTCTGATGAAGCTCCCTCAGCTCTACGGAGCTGGGGGCACCACCAAGGTGATCCCATGCATCTGAGAAACAGAGAGAGAACAGGAACAGGCAGTTTTAAGATTTGATATTTCTCATAAGCCTACGTGTTTTCCTCTCACTGAAAAACTCAGATTTTTTTAAATTTCAACCAACATACGATGAAGTTTGATCCATCTACAGTAGACCAGGTTGTTCTTGTGGGAATAATAATTGTTTGCATCTCTATTGGTAGTTCCGAAGGTTGTTTTTTTTTTGTAAAATAAAAGATTTTAAAACTTTTCTACCTTCATTGTGACACAATTTCTATAGAATTAAAATGAATAATAACCAAAAAGGCTGCAAGAACCTGGTTGCACAGCCTTAAACTAATACTTTGTTGAGGCCCCTTTTTTACTCAGTTTTAATATTTAGTCTTGCCAACAGTTAAGCAAAAAGTCTTTAGATTGCTCTAATTGTGAGGACATTTCTTGTCCATGGTCTTGTTCAGACCATAGTAAACTTTAATTTTCTACTGTTGAGGCGATTCTATTATTGTTGTGGAGGAAAACTTAAAATACTAGTGACGCTGAAGAATAACATTTCTCCTCATTTTCAGCTTTCTTGCCAGGTCCTTCTTGAAAAAGACTCTAGATTTTAATAAAGTGTTTTATCTGGTTAAATAAAGATTATTATTGGTGACGCCTGAATGTTTTGGGTCAAATTTGATTGATATTAGGAACCCCACAGCATGATGTTGCCAACACTATACTTCAGTGTTGGCATGTTGTTCGTCTCCTGATGCGTTTTTGAAACTGCAGTTCAGTAGTTATTCCTGGCTGAACCCCCTGCAAGATTTTTGGCATATTTTAGTTGTGCTTTGATGCTCTTTTTTTTTTTTTTCCTAAGAAAAGGCTTGTTGCTACCTTTCTCCTTTGCATTGTCTAGACATGTGTGGAATGTATAAAATTGTTGGACATCCTGAAGCTCCTTCATTGTGGTTGCCAGTTTCCTGGCAGGTTCACAGATCATTTGCAATCTCATCTTTTCATCAGTTTTTTTTTTTAAACACTTTATTTTGGTATTTAAAATGTTCCAGTTTGTTCTCCAGCTATTGCTGGCTGTCTTCACTTTGCCTGATTTAATGGATTTGACTCATACCTTTGTATAAAACATTTTGTTTCGTAAACTTTCATCTTAAAATAAAGCTTAACATACAAATAGTCATATGCAAAGAAACTTATACTGGAGCTGTTCAACTTTCTATACTGTTAATCAGATTTTCTATAAGTGGATTTTAAATGAATCTTCAGTTAAATATTTCAATGACTAATTCAGTTATGCAACTAGGATATTGCAGGATTTCCTTCCTCTATTAAGTTAGGTTTTTTGAGCTGTACTATATCTGTGTCACACTAAAAGTGGAAAAGTTTGGTAGTGATTTTTCATCCTCTCCTTTAACTTATGCAATAAAACATGTAATTTTACAGCAGGGAAACATTTTAAAACCACTGTAAATGTGAAGAAAATCGTAACTTAATGGATTTATTATCCAGCTGTCACCTTTCTGTTTTTGTTCATTGTCAACTTTCTGTTTTAGTTGAAGTCGTGTGACAGTGTTGACCCACTTAAGAATGAACTCTAGTGCACGTTGTTTGTTTTACATTGACAACAAAATAGACTAACAGATCAGATTTCCTACAGATCTACATTCCAGCCACGTTCTGGATCAACATCCTGGATGCCTTTTACCAAAGCGTTGTTTGCTTCTTTGTCCCTTATTTTGTAAGTTTTCTCTCTAAAACCTTTCATTGGTGAGTTCAACTCAGGTTGCTTCTCACACTTAGGATTTTCTGGATTTTTTTTTTTTCCCCCAGGCGCTGGCCGGATCAGATGTCGGAGTGCTGTCATTTGGCTCGCCGATCAACACCTCAGCTCTTCTCATCATCCTGCTGCATCAAGTCATTGAGAGCAACACCCTGGTGAGAGGCTCCATGATAAAAAAAAAAAAAAAAAAACTCCTCTCTGCTCTCCTCGGGGCCTGTGCAGGAATGTCTCTGCAGACTGTGGATTGAACCGTGTCCTCTTTGTGTGTTGCAGACGTGGATTCACGTGCTGGTGTTGCTGCTCAGTGCCGTCCTGTATTTTGTCTTCGTGCTGCTCTATAGTGCCTTCTGCGTGGTTTGCAGCCACCCCACCAACCTGTTCAGGGTCGAAACAGTCCAGATGTCCCAGCCTCTCTTCTACATCATTTGTGCTCTCACTACCTTCACCGCTTTGTTACCAAGGTACTGAGCTTCCAGATGTTTTGAACATCACCTCACGAGCTAATGAGCTACATGGTTCTACATCATCGTTCACGTTATGAGCCAAAAACAAAGCAGCACAGTGATTGACAACCTGAGGAGTGACAGAGAGATCAAAGCAGGGTCAACAAAAATACATGTAACACTGCTGTTGCACAGAATTGTCTTTTACAGGTGTTTAATGGCCAAAACGTGTAAGAAAAAAATAAATTTAACAACTTTACATGTATTAAAGACATGTCCATCGAGCTTTAGTGGAGTATTCCTTGCAGGAGGTTCAGTCATGATTTCAGCATTATGTGCTATCTGAAACAGTTAGGTAAATGTCATGTTTGGAGTTAGAAGGCAGGTATAAACATCCCACAGCTTACAGTGGGGGTGATTAAATAAAGATTTTGAACATGCTTTGGGAAATTTAATCGTATTAATCAGGAATAACATTATAACCACCTGCCTAATAAAGTGTCGGTGCACTTTTTGCTCACAAAGCGGCCCTGACCGGTTTCTTAACAACCCCCTGAATGCATGCTCTGGTATCAAGATGTTGGCACAAGATCTATTAGCTTCTGTAAGTTGTGAGAAAAAGAATCAGAAAACAAAAACACTGCAATGCATTCCATTTTCTGACACTTTTTAATCAAAACAAGCCTTAATATCTTCAAAAATCTGAACTGCAGTAGCTCTTCTAGAATCAGAATTAGTTTTGTGATTCTAATGTATTAAGTATGAGAATAGAAATGTTCTCATTTGCTCCTTAATATATCGTTCCCACTAACAGGGTCTATGATGAAGACAGTATGGGATTTGACTTTAATCTGTCAGGGGTCATAATCTTATGCCTGATTGGAGTAAATATGGATTTCATTGTGAGGAGCTTCTTCTCATGTCCAGTCACATAATCTTGAAGATTAGGCCATTTTAAGTGTTGAGACAATAGTGCCACCTAGTGAGTCAAAGTTGTCATTTCATGGGGATTTAAAAATTTGCTTTTATCTTTTTTCTAAGGGAAATAATAAACTGTAGGAAAATATATATATATATTTTTTCCTTTATTCTACTTAGGAATAGATTAAAAACTCAAACATTGATTCATGTTTCATATTACATACTTCTACATCTTTGATTTCCCACATCAGAGCTTGACTTTAACATTTTACCCATCATCTGTAAAGCATGAAGACTGTCTATGCAGGCTGCCTTGATCTGGAAAAATCTGGAAAATAAATAGGAAATTTTGATTTGTGATTTGTAGTATGTGTAGAAAGAGTCAGAGAAAATTGATGCTGAGCCTCTCCATTCTCCCTTTTCTCTTCTGCAGAATGTTGTTCCGGGCTTTGTTCAACAGCCTTCACTCTTCTGCGGCTCTGAGATCAGCTCAAAGGGATGAGGAGGCTGCAGAGCGGTACCGCCGAAGGATGCAGCGCTGGAACTTAAAGCACACTGGCCCCAGCAACCTGCCGGCATGCGCAGATAATCCCGGACTGGAGCCCAGCGGGGACGAAATGGTGTCCTGACCCCACTTCAGCAGACAGACGCAGAGGCTGACACTCTAACCAACGACTGAGATTTTTGGTGCAATAAAGTGTTAATCTTGGCAAAACTCTACGGCTTCTTACAGCTCAAAGAGGACTGATTCTGCCACGAGCTGTGAAATCCAACCAGCGGCTGAAAACCAGCCTCAGGTTTCAGCTACGAGGGAACTGGAACTGGAAAGACTGGGATGCTAGTTGGATCGTGTTTACAGACATTCATTCACACAATGTAGGAATGTTACAACTGTTTACCTGCTTGGCTCGGGTAAATGAATTCCTTTTGGAGTCTGCCATTTATTTATTCCTGTAAAAGATTCAGGTTTTATGAGAGTCAAGGCTGAAGCTCAGCTGGACAAGCAAGAATCCAGTTGAATGAACACAGTCTGAATTATCTACACTTAATTCAGAAATGAAGATTTTCAAAGGCTGACTGCACCGTTCTGGTGTTTATAAGTGCCTCATCGCTACTTTATCAAGAAGAATAAAAACAATAATTAATTAAAGTGAATTGTGCAACATTTCAGTGACCTTTCTGCATCTGAGCTCTTGACATTGTCTCTTCTTATACCAGATTGGATGCAGTTTTATTTCATGTGATAATTCAGCTTTTGTACTGGACTTTGGTTCACTGATTAGTTTTAAACTGAAATAAAATTTTCATTCACTAAACTGCTCCAGTTGTGTCAATATTTCAAGCTAATGCATGTAAAGAGCTTAACCCAATTTAAAAATGATGTATCTAAAACCATTTAGGG
>NW_015114586.1:67370-69872 GCF_001443285.1 Poecilia latipinna
ATGCAGTTTTATTTCATGTGATAATTCAGCTTTTGTACTGGACTTTGGTTCACTGATTAGTTTTAAACTGAAATAAAATTTTCATTCACTAAACTGCTCCAGTTGTGTCAATATTTCAAGCTAATGCATGTAAAGAGCTTAACCCAATTTAAAAATGATGTATCTAAAACCATTTAGGGGAACAATAACTAACCTGCTGTGGTTTATCAGATATATTTATAGTTCTGGAGAGAAGTTTGTTCCTTCATCCTGTAAATAACTTTAGACTTGTTATGACTTACTTTCCAGGATGGACAAATTTTACTATATGCAGCAGCAATTATTTGTAACATCTAGAACTAACAAGCATTAATTATTTTGAGAACGTTCTCCAATTTGTCCAAGCTTTAATACATATCAAGCTGAGCATCAACCATTCACTAGCGACAGGCTTCAGTCTTCTTGTCAATGTTTGTAGAATTCATTTATACTTCTTTGTTTCCTGGAATGACTTTGACTTTTAAGCATTGCTTTGTAAATTTTCGAAAAGCTTGAGATTTGGGTGAAATTGTTGATGTGTGTTTGGAATCATTTTCCTTTTTGGAACAACTGAGGGCAAAACCATTAATCTGCTGATTTATTGATATTCTTTCCACCTAGTGCAAAGCAACTGGCAGCAAACAGTCTGACAACATGACGATACTACCATCATGCTTGATAGTTGGTGAGATGTGAACCCTTAACTCCTCCAAACAGATCTTGCTGTTGTGCCAGAAGAACTCTGTATCTGTCATCTAAACACAGAGCTTATCTACAGAAAGATTTGGATTCTGTATGTGGGCAGCTGTGCGTTTCTGCTGAACTTACTTTGAGGCAATGTAATAAAAGAGAAGAGCCTTTTAACCCTTGTTTATAAACATGTAGGCGGTCTTCCAGACCTTTCCCAGGAATTACTGGAGGGATTGGGGATAGCAGTATATGTAAAGGAAATGGAAAATGTTTGTGATACACAAAATAGATTTTGAAAATGTGACAAGATGAAGGAATTCCTGGGTTTATTTCTTAGGCTTGGAACTGCACTCCTGGGCTTTGCATAGAATATTTTGATATTTGTGTTAATATTTCTAACATCTATGGACTTTATGTGAAGTGTGCCTTAAATGTTCCTGACAAATTATTCCAAACAAAGCCTATAATCTGAAACATTCCTTGTTAAAGTTTCACTTTAAGAATGTTTTAGAAATATTCTTGGAAATTTCTCTGATGCTTGTCTGGAGTTCACGCCAAATATACACCTAAGGTTTTTCTTCTTCTGTTTTTATTTCTCTGTGGGTTGGTATTGTTGATTGTGTTTATTCTCAGCTGTTCCTGTCTGAGTGGTTTTAAGTGGGCGGAGAAACAGACCTGATTTAACTCGCAGGCAATTTATTTTGTACAAGAATACACATCTAAGGTTTGTGAGAATTCGGAGGTGTTTCATGGTCACAATTTATGCAAGGTGCCTCAGTGTTTGCAGAGTTAGTTATTTATCTCTCGGCCAAGCTCCACCGATAAGAGCTGTGTAAATATTGCAATGTTTAAGAAGAGGGCTCTGCAGCTTCTGTGAGCTCATTTCCCTCCTGGGCGTGCCGGACTTACACTGACTGCTTTCACTTCCCTGTGCAGCTGTAGACCTTCCAGAGGATCTCAGAAGCCCTGCGTGACGGCAGACCCAGAGATGAGTGTCTACAGCGATGCTTCCAACGAGGACCTGTGTGACGAGTTGGAGACCTTGGGGTGAGCTTATTAATCTCCTGACTTTTCCTTTTACCTCATGTTCAACACAGCAAAACTGGCCTGCCTTCTCACAAACGAATGATTTTACCCTTTGTTTCAGCCACTGAATATGGATTATATGTAGACTTGTTTTGAATACAATAATTTGTTTGCATTTGTAGATGATGTGTTGTTTTCTTTCAAGAATTGTTTTAATAAGAGGATAGCATAGGACCATGGAGCAGTGTTTTTTGTGATCATAATATTCTATGGATTTTGAAGAAATAAATCAAATTCAACTAACCAACCAAAGAGCGGTGTTTTATAATTGTTTTCTCCTGAATGAAGGAGAACGTAATTACCATCAGGTTGTTTAAACTTTAAACCGAAAGTCATTCATTAACTCCTCTGACATGGGAATTTGGCATCTTCAGTGTGGCAGGGAAAACTAGATTGTCCTCTGAGGAGTTGTGCACTCTGGTTTGTCTCTGTGGGACACCTCCCTTTCCCATATGCCTTTCCAGTATTGTTCAGTCTCCAGCCTTGGTGGGTCTGCTCTGTTGTTAGTACCCTGCCATTGAGAGTACACTTTAGCTGGTTGGGTGGAGAAGAGCCGGTTAATCCTCCTGGCTTCATTCTCTCTTGTGTATCTCTTTAGGCGGCTGGCCAAGGCTTGGAGCCTTTGTTTGGCAGTTTCGAGTGCTTCAGGTATGGGCATCTGGTTGTACTTCTTGGGTACTGGTATATATATATATATATATATATATA
>NW_015114586.1:73785-74748 GCF_001443285.1 Poecilia latipinna
GGATCAGGATTGTGCGCCCCATTCAGGGTGAGTCCCATTTTGTAGCAGCTGGTTCAGTTGAGCTGCAAGTCGCTCTTGGAGGGCAGTTAGTTTCTTTAGCCAGTAGGCATGGATCATGTCTGGTGCTGTTCAGTTTTTCATACCTGAGACTCTTTCTTGGACATCTGCCACAGTGATGGTTACCGGGGCTTGTTCAGGGAGGTTGCTGTGGTCCTCTCGTAGAGAGGTTAGCCACTGTGCATTGCTGTTGTGGGACGCCTCCCTTTCCCATATGCCTTTCCAGTATTGTTCAGTCTCCAGCCTTGGTGGGTCTGCTCTGTTGTTAGTACCCTGCCATTGAGAGTACACTTTAGCTGGTTGGGTGGAGAAGAGCCGGTTAATCCTCCTGGCTTCATTCTCTCTTGTGTATCTCTTTAGGCGGCTGGCCAAGGCTTGGAGCCTTTGTTTGGCAGTTTCGAGTGCTTCAGGTATGGGCATCTGGCTGTACTTCTTGGGTTTCAGTTATGGTGTTGGTAGGGATCGTTCTCAATGCTGCATTCACATCTTCAATGAGACTTTCTGATGGTACTTCACTCAGCCGTTGTAATTGGCGTCGGGGTTGCCTGGTGTTCATTCGGGCCACGATTCTCTCTCTCAGGTCAGTTGCTACCTTGTTCAGCTTTGATGGTTCAATCATTACTGTGGCTACATACCCAGTTTCTGGGCAGGTAGTTGTAGTTAACTCCCCTCTGACCTGGCATCCTGACTCCTCCCCCTTGCCATAGCACTTGTGTTGTACCTCGTCAATCTCAAGTTGTGATAGCAGTTGCCGTTTGCGGATTTTGGAACACTGAGCTACTAGTTGTTTGGCAGTTTCGAGTGCTTCAGGTATGGGCATCTGGCTGTACTTCTTGGGTACTGATCTTTTCATTGCACCCCTTAGGAGCTCTGACAGAGTAGGGTATATCCATGGTGGATATTGGG
>NW_015114586.1:79708-122221 GCF_001443285.1 Poecilia latipinna
GGATGGACCAGTAGATTGTATTTGTTTTAATTTGCCTTAATTTACTTAGACTGTCATATTTGGTTATAGTTGGGGGTAAGTAACTCATAAGAAAAAGTTTTTTTACATTCAAGTTTACAGACAATATTATGAGCTTATAAATCCGTGTACGACTGACCCAAATCAGATGAGTGTGGTTTTTTTATCGTCTTTTTCTCAAGCTAGAAATGACAGTTTGTCTTTACAGAACTCCTCCCAACCTTTGATGCAAATGAAGAACTTTCACATCCCTTTTTACCGGTTTCATTTACATCTGTGGCACATTCACACTTATGAAATCTCTCCAAATGTCATAATGGTTTGATGTGGACAAACAATTGCAAATCAAACAATATTGAATGTCCCTCGCTGTCCTGGGATAAAAAGCATCTTAAATCTCAAATCAATTTCACTTTTGAATATTTGGGATTAAACTCTATCAGGCTTCACTGTGTCTTATTGTTCAAAACTTGGTGCTGGGGAATCAGGCTGTTCAAATCAAAGTGTTTATTTCTATGAAAACAGTTTTTTTTACTTTCATGATTTTCATTGCAGGTGGTACCACTATGACCTGTCCCGGCATGCTGCAGAGGCTCTCCTCCTGTCCAATGGAGGAGATGGGAGTTATCTCCTGAGGAACAGTAATGGCACTCCTGGCTGCTTTGCCCTCTCAGTCAGGTCAGTCACATGCCAGAACTAAAAAGAAAACACTAAAGGAGATTGTTTCTCCTAAAGGTCAGGAGATTACTAGATTACCACTAGAATGTATTTCATGTTTCTTTGTTAAACTGGAAAGAAATAAGTCTGAGCCTAAGGGCTGTAGACATTCAGGCAGTATGTACTATATGTGTTGAATCTGCGTGTTTGGCAGATGCAAAACATAAAAAAAATCCTAAATTCTGAAATGTTTTTTTTTTTTTTTCATTCTTTGAAACACACAGAGCAAAGGATTCAGTGAAGCATTTTCATGTGACACGCAGAGACAATGTCTACATCTTTGGGTTTAACGAGTTCCCAAGCCTTCAGGACTTTGTCAGCCACTTTGCCAACCAACCTCTCCTGGGAAGCGATGCAGGTATGAAGATCTAGATTTGTGATTCATCAGAGTCACCAATAAAACACCTTCTATTCCATACCTGATTTCAGTCAGTCTGAACCCCAATTTTTATACCAATAGGAGTTTTATAGGAAGTGATGCTGAGTATTAAGTGTTTTTTTGTTTGTTTTTTTCCCCCAGAAATTATTAAGGAAAAACAAAAATATAATGAAGCCAAACCAACACAACAAAAAACTGTCTATACAAACTTACTTTCTGTTTATTGGTTCACCTTGAAGTATCTGCTGCAGTAAAGTTTTAAACTGTTAGTATTTAGACATAATCTTTCCATGTTGAGTTTTTCCAACCTTAATGGCATAGTCTGAGTTAGTGGTGTCCAGATTAGCTTGACTCTAAACAGTAATTGGCTCTAAAACATGTTTACTTCTGGTTTAGTGACATTCTTGCATGGGAATGCTGGTCGAATTTACCACTTCCTAACTGTAGTTGGTGTTGATATTGATCAGTAATCTGATGAGAACAATTCTCCGTCCCATGTGCTTTATTTACCTGACACTGGGTGATAAGGATTAGGTGTTAGAAAGAACAGTCCGAGTACTCCTCTTCCCATCGGTATGTGCCTCGGAACATCGCAACCTCCTTTTAGTCGCTTGTTTCCACAATTTCGTTCCTAAATCAGGTCCTATATAACTCATGATCACTCATCCGTCGTGGATGGATGTATGGACTGATAGATGAGGTATTTGGAAAATTTAGCAAAGAAACCAATAATTGAACTGACAATCTCACAGTAGGCAGATAGTTACTCCAGTTAAATAATGCTATCTTCTTACAACTTATTTTGTAGAATCAAAAGTTGAGTACAAATGTCTTATGGGGAAATTATGTAAAACATTTAACTTGCCCTCTGTTTTTGAACCAGGGACCCTCATCGTGCTTAAGAGTCCGTATCCGTGGCGTGTGGAAGAGCCATCCATCTATGAGTCGGTGCGAGTTCACACCGCCATACAGACGGGTCGGACAAAAGATGATCTGGTCCCCAAAGCACCATCGGTATGAGGAGAAGCTTTGTTTTCATTTGTATGCATTGTTTAGGTTTATAGACTAGTAAGGTTCATTGGAATGGTTGTGTTTGATTTAGGTGTGAAACCTTATGAGTAAAAGATAACATAGAAATTTACTTTTTCACTCAATCCCAACTTGTAATAAACCTTTCATCCCTACGTTTACCGAACTTTTTGTGTATTTCAAGCTAAATTTCACGGCCAAAATATGCAGTGTCAGTCAGTGAGGCGTTTTTAAGGAAATTATGTCCAGAGGAAGTTCTACATTTGCATGTTCCTCATGTAGTCGGTGTGAATATATGTAGAAGTGGGTTTCAGTCCTGTTTATTACATTCTCTGCTTATCTCTAATGGATCCAAGCTGTATGACCAAGCAAAGCACCCAGATGGAGGTTCAATCAAATAATGAGTGCAGAGAGATGAAATGCATTTCTGAGTTCGACTATTTTAGTTTGAAATATATTTCTTTGTTTATTTAATTTAATTTGTAAACCATAATAATGAATACCACAAAAAACAAAGGCTTGAAATGAAATTATATCATTTGTGGGTCTTGGTTGGTGAATGAAATTGTCTCCAAACATTGCTTCAAGTTCATTTTACTGAAAAAGTTTTTTATTTTTTATTTTTTTTTTTTTTTTTATCTTAAACTATTACTCCTGCCTTTCTACTGACACATGGTATGTCATTACAGCTGGGCACCAAGGAAGGATACCTGGTGAAACAAGGAGCAATTGTGAAGGTGAAATCAGGCCATCTCTACACATTAGAAAAACAATCATCAGATACTCAGATACATTTAGAATCCAAACTCAAATTTCAGTTTTACTGACTTGGCTGCTCATACTTAAAATCTAGCATCACCTTTAATTTACAGATATATTTGAAACTTGTTTTTTTTTGTTTGTTTTTTTTGACAGAATTGGAAACAAAGGTGGTTTACACTCCATAGAAATGAACTGAAGTACTTTAAAGACAAAACGGTAAGGTTATTTCACATTCCAGGTTATAAATTTGACAACTATTTGACAGGTTAATTATTTGATAAATGGTAAATGTTAGTATGTGCTATCTATTGATCAAGTTAATCCATACTTGCATCTAATCAGCTACGTTGTTCCTCATTGCAGTGTGAGGAGCCCATTCGGACGCTGGATTTAACATCTTGCTCTGCTGTCCAGTTTGACTATTCTCAGGACAAAGTCAACTGTTTCTGGTACGTAACTTACTGTGTTGGTATGAATCTTTTACTTGAGGAGCATTTGTCATTAACGAATGGAAAGAAATAGCACAATAGGATCAAACACAAGATTTAAATAAAAACGATAATCAGCTGGAAGTCAAACGAGTTTTACAGAGAAGTACTTTGGTGTTTTCCACAACATCACAACCTTTTTGGTTTTGGGAAAAGCCCTCATTATGTCAAGACTTTTAACGATCCGACCACATATGACTTAAATAAAGACACGCCTTTCGGTGTACTCTATGTTAATACAACAGTCTCAAACACAGTGCTTCTTTGTGTGATATCATGAAAAATAACTAAATAAATCAAACAAGATATCAGGAAGAGAACTGTGAGCTTTGATAAGTATAGTTCATCCTTGGACACAATTTCCAGATGACTGAAGGTGCCATGTTAATGTACAAATACAGTCACCGTGGGAATAGGTTCTCTGTCCTAGAGATGAACATGTTCTGGTGCACAAATATTCATCTCATTCCTAGCAAAAGAAAATCCTGACTAAAGCAGGTTGCATAGTGTCATTAACAACAAAACAAGTAATAAACTGTTCATAAACTGCAAAATAAACAGAGAAGGTTTGTGCTGTCAGTAAGACAGGCTTCACATTGTGTTACTGTTACCACTTCTGCCTCCTTAGCTGTGCTATGTTTTCTATTGCTTAACTCATGTTAAGCAAAAAAAAAAAAAAAAAAAAAAAAAAAAAGCCACATTGTTTGTTTCTCATGGGAAAAATACTTTTTTTTTCTTTTGCTCTGTGCTCCATCATGTGTGTTATCCTGATTGCTATCTATTATTTTACAGCAGTTTGAAACCCTCAAAAACACCTGCAAATATAAACAAAACCCTCTTTTCAGTTCTGAGTTGAACTTCCCCATATTGACTTTTTTTTTTCAAACATTGATGTTTTTTGTGCTAATAAAGGGAAGTCTAAGGCGACAGTGGAGGAAACTGACCTGAGTTCTAGTTGTTGGCACCATCATTTAAATAATTTCACATTCAACCCATCTGTCTAAACAGGGAAGAACATATTTGTTTTTTGTCTAACCCAGCAAAAATAGTTTGTTTGGTTTTATTCTGTAAATTGAAACATAAGAACAAGAGAAAATGAAAAACGTAAGAGTTAACAAAATTGAGAAATCTGTTGAGAAAAAAAAAAGTGACATAAAGCAAAGCTGAAACTTAAAGAGGAAGCTGATGAAACAGACAAAAAACCGACAATTGAAAGAGGAAGACAAGATGACAAAGTCCAAAATGAGCAAAATGTGAGAGGTGAGGAGAACAGGGCAGAAACTTTTACCAGATGAACATTTCAGAAATAAACTGGAAACAAACTGCAGCTGACTGATTTTATAAATTTTTTATTTACCATTGTTTGTTTTTAGATTTCAACAGACATATTCTACTTGATTTAAAACTGCTATGTTTGCTTGAAGTAACTTTGTATGTCTGTGTGTGTGTGTGTGTGTGTGTGTGTGTGTGTGTGTGTGTGTGTGTGTGTGTGTGTGTGTGTGTGTGTGTGTGTGTGTGTGTGTGTCCACAGTCTCGTGTTTCCCGATCGAACATTTTACCTCTGCGCAAAGACAGGAGTTGAGGCAGACGAATGGATTAAGATCCTCCACTGGAAGCTGGTGAGTTCCATCAGACTGATTCATACGGATTATTTAATCTGTGGTACAGTCAGCAGGAAAAGAAACATAAGAATATGGACATCATTCATGTGTTTTCACTGCCAAAACTTCCAATTTCTGGGAAAAAGAAGACAATAAGAAATGCAATCCTTTGCATGGCTTATTGCAAGGGATTGCAATAAGCCATAAGATTGAATCATTGGTAAACAATGATTAGATGTTTACCAGATTTTTGTCAAACAGGGGGAATTGCATGGATTGAGCAGCTGAGGGAAAGTCAATTATTACAACACATTGCTTTTGGGTCTGAAACATTTAAGCTTACGTACCATAAATCTACTTCCTTATTACTGTAATATGATTTCCTTTCTTGCTGCTCCTCATCTCTTCTGTTTCACAACTGCAAAAGAAGAAATTTGCAACCATTGCTGGAAAAAAAAACAAAAAAAACAACAAAAAAAAACTTGTGGCTTTTATTTTTTTGAAACCATCACCATTTCTGAAACCAGTTTTCTCAAATCAGCTTTTGTAATCTTTGCTTTTGCTTTCAGTCTCAGATAAGAAAAGGGCGATGATGGTCATCCATGAAGAAACAGGACAATAGCTCCATTCTCACAGAAGATGCCAGGATATCTGAAGGAATGAGGCAGATCTGGAATGTGTCTATGACCAACCTATTGAAGGATTTTGACAGTTCTGTAGAGTTCCTGGATAAAAAAAAAAAAAATGTATGGTGAACAGCAGTGCTCTCACTGAAGAAAAAAAAAACATTTCAAAACTCACGCAAATATGTTTTATGTAAATATCAAACTAAATTCTTTTGTTACAATGTGCACTTTCAAAACAATGTTAGCTGTGAACTGAGACATGTCAGTGTAGTTTTGATGGACACACTGCAGTGCAGGAATGGTTTTGGTAATATTTGAGTTATGACTGACTTGTAGCTTTATAGACTCAACATAAATGAGGGTAGAAGCAGAATAACAGGTGCTTGAAGTGAATCAGAATGCTTTATATTACGTTTATGTATATAATTATTTTTTTAATTCACCTCAAGTGGGAGTAAAGCTAATTGAAATGTATCTGATTAAATAAAAACTCAAACTGTCTGTAGTATATCTATTTTTAATCTTGTTTTATAAAATGTTCACTTTTTTTTCCAACAAACCTCCATTGAAGGTTTAAATTCCTGACTTTCAGTTATATATGCTCTTTTAATTCAAAGTCCAACATACATTAAAATGTGAAATATGTGAAATATAGTACAGTAGATAATTTTAGTGACATATAGGAAGGTAAGAGAAAAAGAGGCGGCACCATATTCGTTGTCAAAATGTGAACATTTATTCAGACTTTAACTCAACAGAAGAATGAAACCTTGCCAAACAGAGCACAAAGTTTATTTAAACTGATCCATAAACAATGAGAAACTACAGAAATCTCCCCAACATGACCTGAACATCTCAGCAAACCAACAGGAATATGATGAGTTGGGAGTAATTTGGTGCAATCTGCTGCCGATCTGAACTCATGTCACCTCGACCACCTGCCTCAGATTCTCTATTAGTGGAGCCAACTCCTTCTCCAGACTCATGATGAGGCCTGAGGACACAGAAACACGTCTTAGCTCAGCTGTTATCCACCTTTCAAAATGGCTGAAACAATGCATTTCACCTGTGTTGGCGTTGCTGCTGGCGATGAGGCTGATGACCAGAGGGAGCCGGTTAAACTGCACAATCTGTTCAGCACAAACATAACACGGCATCATGGAGGCAGAATATCAAATCCTACCAACGTGGACCAAAATCAAGTAATCAATATTATCAACTAAAGGGTAAGATGTGATCGGAAACTGGAGCCTTTGGTGCTGATGTGACACAATCACAAAACGTTTTTGAAATTTAATAAAAATAAATGTTTTTGTCAATTAGGAACTGGAGATTGCACGACATCTAAATGTGCTTTTTTCAGAAGGTTTTAAGAAAACACAAAATAACCACATGCAGATTTACGTATTTGAGTATTTCCATGAAGTCAAAGTTGAATCCTGACAGAAAACGCTAGGGATTCATACAATTTGTGAAGAAAAAAAAATAAAAAAATCACTGCTTCTAGTATTAACTCTACACTATGATTTAATCTACAGTTATGGGAAACCGTCCCCCTTACAGCTACCGGTACCACCTCGTCTAAAGCACTTTCAGCACAACATTTCTCTCTGATTTTTTCAGTTTCAAATCGCTATGATATAATTTTGGCCCGCCCTTTTTCCTAGTATTGCTTGACCTCATTGAGCCTTGGAGACCCACATATGTACACATCTCTCTTGTTGTGCTCCCACTACAACATTTCATGCAGAAAGAGGTCTGGTGGAGTGATCATAACTCATTGATGCTATTCTTTTTGCAGCCACTCTGTTGCTACGTTCAAAAATAATCATCATGTGAGTAACCCACATTATGTCAAGCTTCAATTGTCAGACAGATGGCCTCACATTTCACTCTTGCACACACACACACACAAACACGTGTTTGCGGTTGACTCAGTGGCTGCTAAACGAGCCTGAGTCTCCCGTCGTTCTTTTTGACATTGCGTAGACAAGACATTAAGAACAAAAAAAAAAAAAAAAAAACCTGTGTTTGAGGAGGTCGTCTAACACCAGAATATTATGCATCTTCTAACCTGGTAGGAGTTGTAATAGCAGATGATGCTCTTGTTTTTAGAGAGGCCGAGCTTGCTGCCCTGATCCGTAGCAAGAGCAAAGGTGGATAAGAATCCAGGTCTCAGGGCATGGACAGGGGCGTTGTCATTGGCAACTGCAGGGACACAGCATTCATCCACATGAGAGAAAGAGAAACCATCTCCAGAGAAAATATATGCAACTCATAGAATACATTTAAAGGTTTCCATTACAACGGCTGTCACAGGAGTCCCGGTCTTACCTTTGATAACTGGAACGCCATCTCTGTCTGTGACAACAACAGCGTGAAGACCTTCAACACTGAGGAGAACAAATAGCTGATTTAGCAACTTTGAAGAAACCCCGAACTGCCAACCGTGATTCTTCAACACCACCAACCTTTGCAGCTGTTTGTACAGGTATCTCTTTAAATCCTGTAGAAGAAAAAAACATGTTGGCAACTGGATTAAACAACATGGTTCATAGGTCTTTCGTAGGATCTAATCACAGTGAGTAAACCAGCAGAAGTGCTGAATGTCAAGGAGCAGACAGCATATTCTGTCAGTGACCACATAACAAATGAAAGATCTATATACATTTTCTTTCCTTAAATATGCGTCAGTTCAAAACTCCTGATCTAAACTAGTCCTTTATATTTTACTTCTAAGTTAGTTACCAACCTACTCTGTAACCATTTTACACTAAATTAAATACAGACTTTTTATGGCCCCATTCTGAATCACAGATTATAATATATTAGATCCTTTGGTTGGAATTTAAATTGACTCGGTTTGAAATTCTGATAAAAAGAGTCTAGAACCCAGAAGTTCAGTGACATTGTCCCATTTTGATGGGGCCACATGGCAGCTGTGTCCTATAATGCAGTAATTGATATAAATTGTAATTCATCATCCTTTTTTATTATTTTTTTTATGTTTCTGAAAAAAATATTTCCTTGATTCTCAGCAGCAGAGTTGAAGAATGTGAATGTTTTAGCTACTTCGATAGAGAACTCTAAAGATGATTTTGCTAGAATGACTGTTAAAACAGTTGGATATATCTGGTCTGCTCTGTCTACAACCCATCATGAGACTCCTGACTGACCCAGTGATTCACGTAAACAGAAGCAAACAGCGGATTAAAGTCATTTCTTTCATGCCCCAGCATTTAGTTTTCCATCTTCACCCAAACGCACCAGGTTTTCAAGCTTAATCCCATCAGACTAAATGATATTGACGATCAGTTAACATTATTACGTAAAATATCTATTGAAGCTGCTATTAGAAGTAAATAAACCATACTTACATCTGCCATGACGTGTTTTTATCTCCCTCTCTACGACTCTGTGGAGAAAGACAATGTTTTAACAAGATATTTTAATAAACGAGGAGAAGCTGTACGTTTCTTCTGGTGCAGCGTTTATGTTAAATATAACAAGCTAACAAGGCAGCTAAGTTTAACTTCGTTCGTTAATCAAGTTCAGCCACCAACAGCTACTTAACCAGCATGTAGGTTTTTACAACAAAAAACAAAACAACGATTTAAAAGATTTTACCTACCTTTAATGATTTTATCTCCGATTTCTACATGCTAAACCAGAAGCTAACATCACATGACACCCTGGGTTTGTTTCCGGTATTAGAGGGTGGAGCATTTAAAGACGCTTTTCCGCATAAGCGCTGAATCTTACGTCAAACCCGCACCATTTTGTGAGTGGCATTTTCAAAGTAACATCATTACAAGAATAGTGTCTTATCTCAGGCATTCACTATGGGCTGCATTTCAACTTCTGCTATAAGGATAGAGATGCACGATGACTGCGTAAAACCTATAGGCCGCAGTTAGACTCATACATTTCTTCGGGGACAATGAACTTAATTGAATAAATCAGATTATAACACGCCTTTGATTAAAGTTTGTGGTTGATGACACAAAAAGTATACAATCACGTTTTAGCCACGAGAGGGAAGTATTTCTCTGCTCTCATATGCGCACCGCGGAGGCTGAAAAGACTGGTAAAATAAAAATGCATGTATATATGTTTTTTCCTTTACTGCATTAGAATTACCTACTAAATAATTTTATGTCACATGAATACAGTTTTCTTGTTGTTTGTTGTTTTCTTGTTGTTTGTTTTCAGAAACATGCAAAAGGAAGCAAACAAGCAAGCAAACAAGCAACAAAAGAAAAAAAAAATATATATATTGTTAAAAAAGCTAAAACTACTATTACCTGGTGTGTTCATCTCTTTTCTACTGCCTAAAAATTCTCAGGCTATTCTCAGTACATTCTACATGGTAAAGAACCATGCAAAGACTAGCCAGGTTCTTACTTATGTTTTCTGTTCTACAAGGGTCTTTATCCACTGTAAGGAGAGAAAAAAAAGTGATAACATACCAGACATTTTATGTCAGCAAAGTTCAAGGGAACTTTTAGTTGCACATGGTTTTACTAAATGTTGCAATGCTGGAGTTTCCATATAAAGGGTAAATACATGATTATTAACTAATATTTTTTTTCTAGATAGCAACAAAGTTGTAGGAGTTAAGGCTTTTTGGATTCCCATACTGAAGACCACAACATTTTATGTAAAACACTTTTTTTCTCTGAGACCATGAGCTAAAATAAATATTTATCTTTTTTCCAGGTACCAGTTGAAGCAGAATTGTATACAATACCATGTGAAGGACACCTCGACCAGACATTAAACCAAATACATTCGATTCTCATCAAACAAATAATCAGATATGTCCGGTTGATTTCCTGCTTGCTCTGTGCCTCAGCGATATCTCTGTTTATTTGGGTGTTTGCTGTCTGTCTGTACTCCCAGACTGGTCGATATGCCTGTCATAGTCTCTGCTAAGTGCAGAAAGTATGACAGAGTTTTTCTGCTTTGAGACGATTCTTTTCTTACATTGTGATTACCGTGTCACAGACACGGTGAAAAATCTAGTATTTCCTTCCCGTTCTAACTCTGTAGTCTGATCATTTTAACAGTTATTTCTATTCCTACACTCTCAACGTGTAAAATAAGTGAGCCACTCCCACACTATCTGACGGTTCAAAAGCTGCAAAGTTTACACTACTGTTTAAAGTCTATAAAACGGCATATGCCCACACTCTAAAGTCCAACTGTGTTTGGTTGTATCTCCACTCTGCTTATCATATGATAGCCCAACAGAAATGGAAGTTTCTAGACTAACAACATACAACAGTAAAATAAAATTTAATCAGGAAACCACAGTTCACCCCAAACCTTGAGTCAGAGTTTGGATCAACACCAAAAATGCATAGAATATTCCAGCAGCACTTAAATCACTTCACTGACTTCCTGTATGAAAAGAATAGCTTTTAAAATCATATTTGTCTATAAAGTAATGAATAGTCTTGGGCCTAAGTCCATCTAAGATTAACAAACATATGAGAGACATATTTCCTATTGAGTGGTTTAGGAAGATGCAAGATTCAAGAGAAGCTCATCCTGGAACGCTCAAGGAAGAATGAGATCCAAGCTCCAAGTAAAGATAAATACCCAGACATTTTCATGTGAGTTGTCTGACTGGACTAAAGTTTTACATTTTTTTAGCATTATGTGTGATTAGGGTCCTGCAACTGACAGTAATAGCTATTCAAACACTTGAAAAGTTTCAAAGTTTGCATAAGAAGTTATGACAGGAGCATAAGGTGTTGGTGCAGAAACACAGGCAGCAACGTTCACAATTACAAGTTTCAGGTTTCAGCTACAACAAGTCAAGTGCTGTGTTTGCATTTCGTGCATGAAGTCAAGCTTGTTTATTCTGCACTAACGTCTCAAACTTGGAGGAAATAACTTCCACGGCCCTGGGAATAGAATTTAAAATGCCTTATCAACTTGGTTTTAAGCCTTGTACATGCTTCATCCAGCAGGTCCTGATCTCAGTAACAGATAGACCTCCAAGTGAAGACAAAACAAAAAACAAAAAAACAAAAAAGTGGAATATTGAGAACTTAATTCACATTGTCAATAATCTAACAGCTGTGCTTTGAACCAACAGCAGCTGCACCAGAGCAGCTTTGTTTAGTTAGGTGAATGATGAATTATAAGAGTTAAAAATCCTTTTAACAAGTTCCAGTTTCAAAGTTAACACAATGGGATTTGATTTTGCAAAGCTTCAGAAAAAATAAAACCATGAACCCTAGCCCTAACCCTAACCCCATGTAAGACCTTGGACAAAACTGAGGGGGGGACTCAAGCATGACTGATTAGTGTCTTTGATACTGTCAATTTGCAGTCTTGGAGAGGAGGGTGACTGTTCTTTGCTTTAAGCAGATGATGAAAGGAGAAATCATACGGTAGTATATTTAAAGTATATTATAATAAACATATAATTATATATAATGTGAAAATAAGAAGCTGCAGGTGCTCTAAAAATTCCTAGTTGTTGTTTATGGAAAATTAATGTTTTTCCTTCTGTTGCATGAACAGTCTTTGTTACAGCATATGGACTTCTGATTCATCTATTCAAGTCCCATCACTCAATTACAAGACACTAAGATCTTGTAATTTATTCAATTCCTCCATGTCTCAGACTTAGAGTAACTAACAGTAATTCCAGTTGCTCCAGTTCAGGTGAAGGTCATGGTTTGGCACCAAATCATATGAAGAAGACCACGATGAGACCTGAGGTTCCTACACCAGACATCTTCAAATCCATGATAGCACCTTCTGATCTACTCCAACAACATTTCAAAAATTACTAGGATTTGACTCTCACTCTCATACACCTATCATTCATATCAACCCCTGCTAAGCTGTTCCTTGATGCCATGCTTGTTGCCACAACATCCTGACCTGTTGAGGCACGGACTCCTCTAAAGCCATGGTGTGGTGTGGTTTCAGACAGAAAGACATTAGTGCAGATCTTTTAAGTCCTATAAGTTGCAGGGTGGGGCTTCCATGGATTGAAAAAGTCTGCGACAATTTAGCATCTGTGGGATGCTGAATTGAGATGTGACCAGGGGGATTCGGAGCGCAAGAGATATAAATGTGTATCCATGCGTGTGTGGATATTTGTCCTACTTGTCTTGCTATCATAAACTTGTTCATATTCTTACATTGTCCATTTTTTTTCTACTTTTAACACAGCTTGAAGTTAAAAAGTACATTTACTGCGTCTTTATACTGCATTAGGTGTGAATGTGGAATGTGGTTGGTCACATTTCTGACCAATTATGAAGGCAGATTTATTATATAGCGAAAGCAGCACTTTTTCCATGTCACCAGTTCACTCAGTCATAAAATGTGTTCTGTGAAATCTCTGCCAGCGACTGAGGTCAAAATGCAGACAAACACAGAGCCAGTGTTGTGTGAATGAACTCTTCCAGTCTGGCCCCACTCTTTTGTAACATTATATAAGGTTATACCACCTACACTGGCTTACTCGTTGTTACATATTTGCCAGCCGGTTCTGTAATGGAGTTCAAAGCACAGTGTCACAGTTATTGATTTCTTCTCTTTAAAGCACTGTCTCTTTATTCAGTGCATATCCCAAAATCTTACTTTAATATTTTTATCACAAAAGGATTTTATTCATGAGCAAATAATTTACAAAGACATTTTTTTTCAAAACAAAACAAAACAAAAAAATAATTCTGGTGACTACTCTAGAAAACAACTGGAAATGAATGTGCACAGAAGGATTCTTTATGAGATAAAGGAAATTACAGACAACTGTGAACATTCCCATGAAAGTGCTTTATAAACATATCTTTAGTCAGAAGCTTTTTCAGAGTCGCTGTAATTCAGACTGCTATCCTTTGTCAGCATCTATAACAACTCTTTGGAGAAAATTCTTAAATGTGAGTTAAACCAGCATTTAGTTTCCCTTTTTGGATTACTGATGTATTTTTGAATTTAAATTAAATAAATACATTTTTAAGTAATTCCCAGCTTTCATAACAAACAATAAAGCAAAATTTATATATATTTTTTAAACATTAATTTTATTTGCGCCATGCCTAAGATGATTTTCTTTCCCCCCATAAACATATAAACCATGATTGAAGTTCTCTTATCGGAGCAGAGGAAATTTTATCTGGAACAATCACCTGACTGCATTTTTTAAGCAAGTTGAAAACCCTCAAAGAAAATGAAATAATATTATTATCATCACCCTATTTGCATACTGTACCAGGAAAATACAACATTTCCCTATATTAGATTAAACTTTTTCTGGGATAAGGAAAATTTTCCAGACAAGTAAAGGATTGATTTAGGTGCTCTTACACGTCATTTGGAATGGCTGTGGCTCAGAGGGAAGAGAGGTTTTCCAACTAGATGGTTGTGTGTTCAGTTCCAGCTTGGTGCTCCACCACTTGTCTAAGGCCAATTGGGCATAACGTTACTGTTCATCTGTTTGTCACCGAATGTGCATTTCTGAATGTGACTCCAATGTAACTTGTTTGAGTGGTTGTATGACTAGAAAAGCACTAAAATGGTAAATCAAGTTCATTTACCATTTGTTATGAGCCCACAGGTGAAAGAAACCAATAAAAACCTCATCAATGTAGCAAACCAAAGCTTCTCTGGCAAATTCTTAAATTGATTTTTCATTGGAAACTTCCACTGTGACAGCACTGGTAACTGACAGTAAACATGAATCGCCAACATGTTGTGCAGAAATAAATGATTAACACATTAAATGATCTTTGGTTAGATAGAGTCTGATAATGGGTACCTTAAGCCTGTTTCTGCTTTTAGAAAAGTACTGGCCTATGATCTGTTTGCTGGGTACACATCCTACTTTGGTTTAGAGCCTGCCGTTAATCGATTCTCTGAATTAAATGTCATACTCAGAATTTGAGGTATGCTTGGAAATAAAAATCTACTACAATACCAAAAAGTTCCTTGACTTCATTTCTATGAACAAAATCAGTAAGCGGCAATATTTTCTTCACAATAAGTGATTTTAGAAAAAATATTAAAATTGCAGCATAAACACAAAGAAAATCTTTCTGAAAGCTTATTATTTTAAGGTAATTTTGCTTTTATATGTGTAGACAACAGCGCAAATAAAAGTGTGATGGTATTAGAAATTTGTGAGTTCACTCATGAGAAATGAACACTAAATGCTGCAATCACAAGAAAATTTTGGGAAAAAAAATTATGTGTCGGACATGCCCCAAGTCATGTACGGTTTGTATACGATGGAGGCTTTTGATCAGTGACCTACTCTTTCTCAGTCCCCACTCCATGTTCTGGTTCCAACTTAATGAATGCGTTTATTGAAGCAAAGTTCATCAGATGGCACAGGACGGTGGAGTGGAAACAGAAACAGGAAAACAACGTTGATTCAGTTCCATCTTGGACAAGATCAGTGTTGGTCCTCCAGCCTGTTTCATTGTTGAAGTGCAAAACATCAATTACTTTTTCAGTCAACCCCCTAACTCATGAGGTTAATTGGGTTGGCCCACAAATCCAGAAAATTTTATGAAAAGCATTTTTCCTCAGAGAAACAATTTAAAAAGTTTGCAGATTTCTTCTTCTGTAGGACAGAACTCATCTGGAAAAAAATTAATCTGAAAAAAATATCAAGATGTTACCTGGACGGCTGTGATTCCCAATTCAAAACATGGCACAGCATCAAGAACCAACACTCGTCAATGCCTGAAAGAAACACAGAAACAAGCAAATGCTTTGGGAAATCTCTGTCAAGCTCTACAAGCCTTGTCCAAATGCAGAATCCACCTTTGTGGCTTGGAGAAATCTGGGATAAATGGAAGAAAAAAAAAAACAATTTCAGTGTTAAAGCCTCCTGACTATTGGGGGCTAATAATGAGGTTGTATCAATGCTCATCTCCACATCTGTGATGGAAGAATGCAGAACATTTCTCTAGACATTTTAGAGTCCTTTCCTCAAGAGCTGTCATGCACTTTTTAGAAGCGTCCCTTTTCAACACAACCAAAGCCAATGAATAGGAGAATAACAGGCCTCTGCAGAACTGCATGATATGCTGATGAGGGAATTCAGGTCTGTTGGGGAAGGGATGCATCAAAAGGCCACTCAGGCAACATATGCTGTTTTGAAGACCACAACTGGTCCACTGAGACAATGAAAAACAACATTTCAATTGGATGACAGAGCAGGAAGAGGGTGCAGCTGCTGGTTGTCCTGTCCATTCCAAGTCAGGACCTGCAGTCCTGACTTGTCCCGTGAAGGGTGTCTTTCCTTCTAGAAGATGTTTTAGGAATTCAGAAAAGAAATATCAACATTAGAAAAGTTGTGTGACATTGTTTGGCTACAAGAGGTCAACAGGGTCAAAACAATGGAAATGGCACACTTGCATTTGGAATTTAGTCTTGGTGGACATACCATAGAAACTAATGAAGTCTAGAGAGTTTTTAACAGTGAAATGATCAATTCACAGTACTAATCAAAGAAAACAGATAATGAATGAGCTGATTGGACCACCAAAAATCAAACAAAAAAAAATACTTGTTTATTCAGGATCTGGATAATTAATTTACTTTTTTTTTAATTGTATTAATTTGATTACTTTTAAAAAGAAGAATAAAAGGTTTGAGAGACCAAGAGAAGAAATAAAACTTCCTTCAACTTACATGTCAGCCCTCCTTCTTTTTTTTTTTTTCTTTTTAAGCCAGTGGTGCATTGCTGGGTTTTTTTTATCAATAGCCTCTTGTTAGAGAATAATAAATGGAAGATTTATCTCCTTGTCTGGGTCATAGGGTGCATTTCCCCATTTTCAAGGAATTTAAGGTCTGCTGATCATATTTGCTTTGGCGAATCTGCTTGTACCTAATAAGCAAATGGGGAACAACCAACAGACTTTGTTTAGTGATTTGATGATCTTTTAACTGTCCAAGGTCTTTCCTCAGATGAACAGGGGAATATTGGTTTTCATTACCACACCAACAGTAATCATGAATATCCAAACACCAGACGGAAGACCCAGGAGCGTTAACCAGAAAAAACAGCTCCAGACTTTCAGCCCTCTTTTGGAGACCTCCAGGTTTGAGGAATAATACTTTCACCAGTGATACCTGTAATACTTTTCATTCAATGGTCTACGTTTAAGTTAGAGCTACAAAAATACTGGAAAGGGAAGACTTTGTCTGCAGAGATCAGATAAATCAGAGGCATCTACCATTTCTTACTTTCAGATTTGAACGAACAACATGTTAGTGTTGTTTCTAACTGAAAACATATTTAACATTTAGCTTATCTTCATGACAAATTTTCACATTTTAACAACAGATGTCAAAGAAAGACCCATGTTGAGTCATGGTCACCATTTTACTTTTTTCCCCTAACAACTGCAAATTGGTATTTCTCTGTTTAGCAAGAAATCATTTTGTGAGTAAGAATGTCAGTTCCCTTACTTTTTCACTAAACTTGAAGCCAATATGGATAGAATAGAAGAACTGATGTTTAGTCTACTGGGCATATAAACACAATGAATGTTGATTCATGAGGGTCAAGTTTTTTAAGTGATAGTTTGGAATGCTTGAGGTGGGTTTTGTAGTAATTTTATATGCAAACATTGGACTTTTTTTTTATGTTGTGCCAAGTTTGCCTTCCAGAATTGCCACAAAATATGGATTGACAATCAAACTGTTTGCTTCTTTTTGAATTGGTCGGTTTATTTACATAGAACTTTTTGGTGGTTTGAACCAAACGAGGTGTTGTATAATCTGTCACCATCTATTTCCATGTGAAACACTTCCTGCAAACAGAACATCTGCAAACAGAGCATCTTAAGCATGACCAGACGGAGTTACTGTCTGATGTGTCCAATGTGGTGTAAAAAAATGAAACAAATATGTTGTTTCATAAACAATTGCTTTTTTCACCATTTTAGAATTCAGGGTATATAATAATTTAACTCAAACATAAAGGCAGCTTGCAAAATAACATTACAAAGAATCACTAGGTATGTTTTGAAGACTGAAGTTTTTTTAAGGTTGCAGAATTTTGCTTGACTCTTTGTAACGTTGTGACCAGGCATGCATTCATGCGTTCACTCATGGAATCTCAACAGGTCATCTATCAGCATATCTATTGGATGTAAGACATGAACACCTTTAAAAAGTCTCACAGAGCAGAGATGTGAAGAGGGTTTGGGTTATGTCAACCCAGCTTCATTACATAAGCAGATATTCTTATGAGATGAAATACATGGTACAAAATGACACATAAGATGAACAGGTGAGTTATGTGACCTTAACAGTCTTATTTAGTATGGTTGTCCTTTCAGCAATTTATAAGTCTGGAACACTTATCACACGATGAAACGATGAAAACTGAAGAAAGACAGATGAAATGTTTCCAAGAAACAAGGGAAGAAACCCAATTGCGTTCCATCCGTCCTCTCATCCATTTTTCCAAATGAACATGTTTTTCCCTTTTTCCAAGACTGGGCAATGGAGGTCTAGAATGGAAACAATTTTTTTTTCTCCGCTCCTCATGGAGGATATACCGAAAGTGTTGACAGTAGACAACCACGTGGAGCCAAGCTTGAGCAGGGGTGGAGGATTACTTAACATAATTTTAAAAATGTCTACCCGTTTAGAGCTTGACCAGGACAGAACAAACGACCTTCAGAGCAACCAATTAGCGACTGGTAAAGGGGGATGTGGAGAAAGTAGAACATGAGAAAATATTTTGCGTAAATATTACAACTGTACTTTTGTCTTACTGCTGGCTCCTCACTGTCTAATGGTGGGCACAGACCTACAGAAATCATTGTCCAAAGCTGAAAATCCACTCAGCCATATAATAAGTTAGTTTTGGAATTTAATGAACTACACCACATCCATGTCAAAGCAAACCGTCCTGGTAGGATAACAAAACAAGTAAACGTCATCTCTGTCCTAATTCTTCCTGTCTTTGTCTTCTATTGGCTTCGTATGCATTTGTTGCCTGAAGAGGAAGTTTCTGGGAAGTCCGAACAAAGGGAAGACTATGAGGATAAACCTCATCAGCGCAAATTCATTTCGAAAGTGTGAGATGCTATAATTAAAGTGGATTTCCAAGAGAATCTGTTTGTCAAGTTGTAAATCATATTGCATGGAAACTTGTGCTCTCACAGAAAGCAAGTTTCTTCAGTTTTTTTTGACACACCTAAATGATTGTGATCAATCAAAGATTAACATCAGACAAAGATAAATACAACAAATACAATAGCAGTTTACAAATGAGGATTTTATTTATCAAGAGAAAAAAAAAATCACCCACCCAGGCCCTGTGTGAAAATATAATCCCGTTTATTATATCATAAATTTGGTGGGATTAACCACATATTTAGTTTCAGCAGGCACACCCAGGACTCATTACAGCCTGGCATGTACAGTCAATAAATCACAAATATAACCTGTGAACAGGCTGAAAAATGTCTAAAATGAACACATCATAGCCTGATCTAAAGAAATACAGAAAAGGATAAGAGAACAAAGTCGCTGTCTAGAAACTCTTGCAAAAGTATTTCTAAGTCATTGAGACTTCAGCAGCTGCAAGCACCAGCAGAGTAGTGTCATAAAGTAGTGTTTGTTTAATAAGAAGAAATGTAGTCAGCTACAATGGCCTCTATGCTCACTCTGGAAGGCTCCACTGCTGAAGCAAAAGAATGTTGAAGCTTCTTGAAGCTTGAAAGATTTGGAGAAGCCAGTGAAATAAATGAAGAATAACATCTGGTCAGGTCAGAGCAAACCTGATCTCTGCATGTGTCATTGCACACACACAATGTGGAATGACACACAGTGTGTCATTGCACACACACAATGTGGAATGACACACAGTGTGTCATTCCACATTGTGTGTGTGCAATGACACAGAATGATCAGAATCATCTGACTAGTATCAACTTTTAAAAAGTTAAAAACTTGGTACTAAGCGGAACATGAAGGATTTTCAGAACAAGACGCAGAAATTCTTTGTAACAGAGTGTGAAAAAATTACACCAGAGAAATGATGTGACTAGAATTTATTATTACCAAGAATATTTCCACAAATTATTAACTAAATTCTAGTAATTGTAATCAACATTTTTTTACTTGTACCATGCATTTTTTTTTACCCATATACTCATTTGTGGACTAATTTGATTCTATTTCACTGTGTGCAAATTATTTGGGTTGGTGCCAATATGTGGTAGGAGTTTAATGCCAATTGACACATCGGACATATTTACGTGCTCTTCTCACTGTACATGATATGCTGCTCAGACAAAACAGACCCGAATTAAAGCAGGATGTTCAAAGACAAGAAAAGGATTTATTTTAATAAAGCAAAACAAAAGCCGCTCTCTGCGGAGCCGGATGTTTGCAGGAACACTCTGACCACAGCTGACAATGAAAACAAGACCTGACATGACAAACTTCACAATGCAAGCTAGAACTAGATCTGACTGGGAACACCTTAAGCCTGGAACTACACACCCTGAGGAGGCGTGAGACTGATTCAGAGCAGGATTTGTATCCATCGCCATAGCTGCCCTTTCAGGATTATTTTTTTTAAGTTACATAAATTCAGTTGGAAACTGATCATAAATCTTTAGTTTTCCCACATTTGTCACATTGCAACGATCAAGTTCAGAGTATTCATTTTGGTTTCAATGTCACAAACCAAACCAAAACACTACATAATTGGGAAGTGAAAGGAAAAATATCCATGGCATTCAGTATTTTTATGAGTAGAATAAAAAATATGGCCTGCATCCAGCCCTCTTTTCAATGATGCCACTTAAAGGGGCAGTATAATGTTTTCTCCAGGCACAGAATTCAATTTAATAGCACAATCAAGTAACTGTCTTACCTTCACATAACACATATAATTTGACTTTGATGGCCTAAAATTGACCTTTGTCTCTTTAAGAACCTCCTGCCCTGTCTAACACTCTCTGTTCAACACGTCATCACAACAATCCCTTTCCAGTATCCAGTTTGCAACCATTTTAAGGGCTGAGATGTAGTTTATGCGATACACTCAGAAAACACGCTGTTCCACAAGGTGCTTGTTAACTGCTGCTGCCACTAGTCTGGTGGAGCTCTCACAAGCTTTCGCTCTCTGAGACGAAAGCTTGGCTGGAGACTGCAGCTCAACGGAGGAACTTTGTGGAAACAGGCAGCACTTTGTGAGAGGAAGTACCACCAGAGATTCATGGATTTCTGAAACTTGTATTAAAGAACCAAAGCAACACCGCAGGTATTTTATTGATGAGGGAATGACATTGTAACATGACGGTAAAATGGTAAACTTACATGGTGCCTTATTGAGTCCACAGGACCCAAAGGTTGTTCACATTACATTCTCATTCACCCATTCACACACACATTTGCATGCTGATGGTGCCAAGCTACTGGATTGTAGCCACACCTGCTCTATAGGGCAGTCTGACAGAGGCAAGGCTGTCATGGGTGAAGTGTCTATATCTTACCCTGAGCCCTTCCCCTTTAAGAAAATCTTGAGAAAACATCTTCCTTCAGACTTCAATTAATAGAGTCCTCCAGTGAGTTAGTAATCAAAATTAATGTTTAGCCTATGCAATTATTAATAATTATGATTAACAATGTACTATCAATGAAATTATTAATAAAGTTAAAGGGGGTTGGAGGTGTTCTGAGCTTTACGTCATGTTATAAATGGTAAATGGACTGAACTTATATAGTGCTTTTCCAGTCATTTTGACCACTCAAAGTGCTTTACACTAGAGTCACATTCACCCATTCGCACTCACAAACGCTCACACATTTATACACCGATATGCAGATCGGTAGGCAACTTTAGGTATTTCCCTTATCAAATACCTGAAGTGTTGCTTTGATTCTTTCATGCACGTTTGAGAAATCCCCATAGCAGCCATTCGGAGGTGCCTGAACACTCGAAGCTGAAGTCTCCAAGCCGAGCCTTTGCCTCACAGAGCACCCCTCTCCCTCGCCTCCCCTGCTCAGCTCCACCAAACTACTGTGTTCAATTTCACCCATGTGTCTCTGTGAGAGGCTGGGCCTCAAAAGACAACTCTTATATGTTCAGCTCCGGGTTTTATTGCAGGGCTGAGTTCTTATCTGTGACGTCTCCGATGCGATGAATGCTGAGGAATGTGATTCAGTCAGTCTGTGGATAGAATGGAAATCCAACAAGTGTGTAGGTTTTTGTAAAATCTTTTACAAACCATGTTTCATTTTCATCCCATGTTGCAATTAGAGAGTAGTTTATATTTGACCGTGGAATAAAAGTTTCTGTTAAAAACAAACAATAACAAAAGGATGAAGAGTTCAAAGCATTTGAATACTTTTGCAAACAACTTATATCCGCATGAGCCACTTTGCTTTGTTGAAGTTTAATAATAGATTCCATGTAAATGAAAAGCAAAATAAAAATAACTCAACCTGGCAGCAGCAAATTAAACTATCTGATGTTCACCTGGCGTCATCAGGGACATGCATTAGGTCCTGCTTTGCATGTTACATGCAAACCAAAACAAATTCTTTGAAAGGAATACACACACACTTTGTAAATACTTTAAAAAAGCTTCCATCATACATTTTGGTGGTATATCGTAAAAAAAAAAAAAAACTTTGCTCATTCTTTTTATCACAACAGTTATTGCACAGTCAGATGCTGGACACGTCATAACCTTTTATTTTTTTATTTTTTTGATTTGCTACGAGTTTATCGTGTTTCAAGTAGAAATGTACAAATGATCACAGCTTATTCTACTTCGTCTGAGCTAATCTACCTCAATTAACAGCAAAAATGACCAATCAGGAAATCGTTCCTTAGTAATTGCAACAGCCAAGAGCTAAAAAATGATCCTTTGCTGGCTTCACTTGTACATTCATATACTGCACTGCTGTCTGTGGCATTTTATTATCTTTTCCATTGGCACTAATAGCCTGAAACATGTCAAATATAATAACCTAATATTCCTTGGTATGATATTGAAAAGCTTTAATCACAACAAAACAATCCTTTGATTAAAGGTTACATGGTCTGAAAACAAACCAAGACCTGAACATTCTCCAGCCTTTATCAGGTGCACCCATTCAACTGCTTGTTGGTTGCCAATCACTAGGTGGTCTCTGCTACAGGGTCATGCAGATTATACAATCCTCAGACTTGCAAGCATCCGTGACAATGAATGTTTTGTCCCCAAAGGACACCTTGTAGACGGGAAAAGCTGGGACCAAACTGTCCAAACTGCAGATGGCTGCAGATCAAAAACTTTAACAAAAGGCCGTCACATTTCTCTACTGCGACGCTGTTAGGGGGGTGCCCACAAAATTAGATTAGGAACATGGAGACCCTCTTTTATGAGATCTTTTCTTCGGTGTTTGGACAAAGTGGACAAAGGAAGGAAATCTGTTGTTTGATCCAGTAAGTCTGGACGCCTCTGAGGGAGGAGAGAAAGGAGGAGACTGGAGGTCTGCGCCGAATCTGACGTCAGGATCATTCAGCAAAGATAAGCCGTGGGACTCAACATTAACTACAGAGTCCATCCTTTCCAGGGAGGTGCTGGATATCAGAGGGGTTCGGGCGCAAAGACTGGCGCAGATCCGACACTATGAGGGCAGCAGATCAGAGCCGCGGTCTTCAGCCTCTCCACTGAACCGTCAAAAAGAGAAAATGGGAAGTGCGAGTGAAGACCTGCTCGTCACACTCCAGATCTTGCCCGGCTTCTTCTCCAACTGTCTCTTTCTGGCTCTGTACGACTCCGTGGTGCTGGTGAAGCGCGTCGTGGCGCTACTGAGCCGGTCGCGCTCCGCCGGCTGCGGAGAGTGGCGACGCATGCTGACATCCGAGGGGCTGCGCTCCATCTGGAACAGCTTCCTGCTGGACGCCTACAAACAGGTAAGACTCCTGACCCGGGTCCGGACCGGACCGGACCGGACCGGACCGGACCGCTCTCTGTGGTGCTGCACTCCGCTCAAGTTGTTTCAGCCTTCAGGTTTGGGGTAGCGACACAGTAGTAAATTTCAGTTCTTCTTGCACAAAGTTTAACGTTTTTTTTTTTAATTTATTAATTTTTTTTTTTAGAATTAATATTATGAGTCATCCTGATAAGATTTTTTATTTTCCTCACCATCCCAACCTTCCTCATGTTGTAGACCTTCTGCTAATTAACCTAAGTATTTGTGATATGTCTGTGTAATTATTGCTTCCTGCTTTTTGTACTATGTATTCTGAAGAAACTAAAGGCAAACAATTCAGCATTAGTTTTATTATCATCTAATTTTTATTATCTAAAAAATGCATTGCAATGAGACTCGTTTGTCAGATTAAAAGTGAAATAACTTATGCAGGTGCTAAAGATCATTTTCATTAAGCCCACATTTCCTTACTAGATATGTTTTTATTGGGCTGACAGTATTCTAATCGTAATTTGTTTTATCAGAAGTCATAATTATCATGGATAAACAGGGCTTGAAAACATTAGTCAGTATGTTGTTAATCTATAATCACCAAGTGTGTCACTTAGTGAATTGAGGTACTTGTAAACAAACTTTTAAATATTCATATTTATTAAATATGATTGCATCAGATATGGGCATCAGGCACAGTTAAACTTCACCCAACTGTTCAGATATAATAGTAATATGCTGGACATGAACGTCTGGTGCTTGAAGTATAGTATCTTATAAAGTTTGGATCCTAGCGGTCCTTTGCAGCTGTGCGATTACACACACTGATATTCCATGACGACTGCGATACTGTGCACCTCTCATCCTAATTACCCCCCTGTAGCTCAATGACTGTGTTTTGGGTCTTTGTTCTGCTCAACGATCAAATTTCACTCCTACATCCAATTTTGCAGTCTCTAACTTCATCCATGTTCCTACTACTGCCTGTCCTCAGCATCCAAACAGCATGATGTTGCCACCACCATGTTTCATTCTGGGGATTTCTGCCAAACAGCATTTTGCATGTTGGCCAGGTAGTTCAGTTTTCATCTCCTCTGACCAGAGCACGATCTTGCATATATTTGTGGTGTTCCTCACATGGCACGTGGCGAACTGCAAACAAGCCATCTTATACCACTCTTGAAGGAATGGCTTGGCATGACGCAAAGCTATGACAGATGCTCAAAACTTGATATATTTTATTACCTAAACCTCCCTTAATCTTCTTCACGTCTTTATTTTGACATATCTGACGTGTTCCTTTATTTTTATGGCATTGTTCTCTGGCAAACTTCACGAAACAGCTGGATTTTAACTCAGATAAAATTACACACAGGTGGACTCTATTTTCTAATTAGACTACTTTTAAAGGGAATTATTTGCGGTGGATTTTATGTTGGGGAGCCGTATACAAGTCCATGTCAAACTTTTAAGATGTTGAATTAAAAGTTATGGATCCAATTATGTGCTACCTTTGTGCTGATCTAGCACATGCATTTCTATGAAAATCCACTAAAATTTGTGATTGTGGCATGACAAAGTATTGAAAACGCACTTTATATGCAACAGTTTTTCTTAACCAAGAACAGATTCATACCCATAATGCAAAAAAAAAATAAATAAAAGCATTTATCACACATAAATGACAATCCATTTCTGTGTCCAGTCCAGTTCATTCCACTCTGTGTTTGAACTGAACTTTAGCCTGAACATAGTGTTCTATGGAATGAGAACATTGAGAATCTTTTGAGCCTGTAATGTTAGGAGCAACCTGGCTCGGATGTTAATAAACACTTTTGCAAGGCACTGCAATATGGGTATTTTAATCAGTTTCTCAACTTTGAAACACTCACAACATGGTCTGTTAATCACATGTTGCGTGATTAACAGACCACACAACATGACACTACTCTGTAAGCATCAGTATTGTTTGTCATAATGACAGGTTAAGTTTGAACTCTTAATCATTGCCATGAATCCAGTCATTCTCAAGGAGGATACATCTTAAAACTTACCCTTAGGTGTTAGGTTTTTTATTTGTGTGAAGCCCTTTCCAGTTACTCCACTGACACCATAAAGCTCATTTAACCTTTTATCACTTCCAGATCATGGAATGTCACATCTGGAATTATATTGTAAACACAAGTGCTGAACCATTTTTTTATTATTTAAAGCAGCCAACTTTAACACATCCTTCTCTGTGGACCAAAACAGTCACGGAAAACATTCCTTAAGGACCAAAACGCAAAATCTTACCAAGTATTTTTGGTCCAGTCTCTAGTGCAAATATCTTAGCGCATTGAAATAAGTCTAAATTACAAATACATTTTCAGTAAGATATAAGCTTGTTTTAGACAACAATTGCTTAATACTGATAAAAGTACTACTTCTGCTGGCAGAGTATTTTACTTATGGGAAAAATAATCTGACAGTAGAACTAGTACTTTTTCATTAATAGCAAAGAATTGTTATTTTTTCTATGAACATCTAGCCATGGCACAATGAAGCCTGGCACCTTTTTGACAGTGGAAACCGCTATACAAACACAGTCCACAGTAGAGGATCTCACATCTGGATACATCAAATCAACGTCATAGTTTCCACTGGTCTAATTTCCATCCCTTCTGATTGCAGCCGTTTTTTGTCATCTCAGCTTCCATACATTGTGGTTTCTTTGTACAGGTTTTCCCACGAAGGTCTGTTTAAGCCATTCTCAAGTAAATTCCTTTCCGGAATTGACTGACTTTTATTGAATGTTAAATACCTTCATAAAACCTACAGGAGTACAGTCCGTCTGTCCATCCAACCACTCATTCTCTTCCTCTAAATTAAGATCAGATCATAGCCGTAATAGGCCCAGCAGGTAAACCCAGACATTTTCCAGCTCATTGGGGTGGATCCCAATGAATCCTGATGTCACAAAGAGTTATAGTTCCTCAAATAAGTGCTGGCTCGACCCACCCAGTGGGACATACTTGCACCACCTCTGCTAACACCTTTGGAGGAGCTTCTAATTTCAGCTCTAAAGCAGGAATGTTCAACTTCAGTCGTCAGCGCTCCTTGTCCAACAAGCTTTAGATTACTGCCTGTATCAACACAGGTGTTGGGAATGGCCAAATTATTTCTTCAGCATTTCATCAAGTTCTGCAGAGGCCTGTTATTGAACAATTTTAGATGTGATGAACGAAATGTCTAAAACATAACCAACACTGGCAATGGTGGCCTGAAACAAGACATTGTTGTTGTAAGGCAAAGCCCAGTCACCCTTCAGAGGAACATCAGTTTATCTTCCTGTATCCAGGATCATTGTCATGATCCACATCTCATAACAATAGCTAAATGCACTATTAATTCCACAGATTCATATTTTAGTTCAGCTTCTTCTCAACTAAAGACCAGGGCAATTAACCCATTAAGGTAGATAAGCGCTTGATCCCTTAATCCATGGCTGGCTTCTTCCTGGCATCATTTAGGAACAAGACACTGAAATTCACTTGATGCAGAGAACATCTCTGACCTGCAGGCAGTTCCTTTTTCCATTTTCCATGTGTTTGTCTATGATTCTGACTTAAAACGCTCAGGCTTTACAGATGTCATGTGTGTCATCGTATTGGCGTGAAAAGACCTACTGTGTCGACAAGCAAACGGTTAATATATAGAAAGTTAACCACCCAAGCACAGAACATCGTGGAGCTCTATTAATTGTTGAGAGAAAGAAACTCCAACCCGTGACACAAGTAAGACCTAAACAGTGTTCAAAACACTGCAGTGTAATAGTGTAAGTGTAATACAGACCTATGATCACACAGAATATGAGTGAATCAGAGATTGTTGTCTATAAGAAATAAATGTTAGCATTTGTACCTCCTCAGGTGAAACTTGGCTGTGAGGCACCAAACTCCAAGGTGGTGAAGGTTCCCGATGGACCTCGGTGGAGCAGCACTGTTGTCCCATGTGGGTCAAGGATCCAGACTGGAGGTGAATGTCGCCTTCTGGATTTCGAGTCAACAGATCGCCCTCTGGTGGTGAACTTTGGCTCGGCCACCTGACCCCCATTCATCAGCCACTTGCCTGCCTTCCGGCAGCTCGTGGAGGACTTCAGCGACGTGGCTGATTTCCTGTTGGTCTATATTGATGAGGCCCATCCTTCCGATGGCTGGGTAGCCCCTCCCATGGGGCAATGTTCTTTCAGTTTCCAGAAACACCAGAACCTTGAGGAGAGAATAGGAGCTGCACGCCAACTCATCGATCACTTTTCCCTACCACCACAGTGCCAGCTAGTGGCCGACTGCATGGATAACAATGCCAACATTGCTTACGGGGTGGCAAATGAACGGGTCTGCATAGTGCACCAAAGGAAGATCGCCTACCTGGGAGGAAAGGGACCATTTTTCTACAACCTGAAGGATGTGAGGCAGTGGCTGGAACAGAGTTACGGCAGACGGTAGGAGTTATGAATGACATGACAGAGGACACATGAACACAGAGCCTCATGGCTTTGTATAAGGTAAAACTGAAAAGGGTTTGTCATAAAGATGTCAGCCATCGGGCTCTAAACAACTATTTCCTGGAACTGCAGAGCACTTTTTTTGTTTTCATACACACCGAGTGTGTTTTGTCCGCGTTTGTACCGATTTGCTGCTGAAAAACATGTTCTAAAGAAGAAAAACACTAATTTCCAAATTTGAAAATATTTAAGAAAGATTTTGTGATTATTTTTAGAAGGATTGTATATTTTTTACATCTTTTGTAGATGTTTTTTGCACTATTCCAACAAGTTAACATTTATCTGCACCTTTACCTTCTTGATTTTCCATGCAGGACATGCTACAGCATTGTTCTCATTCATGTTTTGATATGAAACCAAAACAGATTTAATGTGGCAGACATTTGACTCAATGTGGCCTTTCCTTTTCATCCCATTGTTATTTTAAATTAAGTTCCTTCTTACAATAACTGCATGCAGAGGACATTATTCCATTGGTTAAAAAAAAAAAAAAAATCTAGCTTAGGGCCACAGGTCTTCATGGTTTGTCTGTATCTTATTTCCCAGTTCCACTACTTTAATACCACCTCAGGGATTCAGGGTAGCAATTGTGTGCTTTTAGTTTCAGTCTATGTGTGCTTAACTAAAACATAAAGCCCAGCTTTAATCTTATCTGGCAATTAAAACTTTCCTCCAGCTGACATGAAGCTTTGCTGTGCTCACTAACATTTAGAAACACTTCTATATGCCTTGCTGTTTTGGAGAGATTTTGTGATTTTGAAATTCCCTGTTTCCACAGGTTGAATTATGCAGAAAGTTCAGGCTTTTGAAATACCTCAATGCTGAAAATTACATTTGGACTAGACTAGATAATGAGGATTCCCCTTAATAAAAAAGCTGTTTGTAATTATTTAGGCATGACAAAAGCCTTTGGTACGTTTACTCATCAGTTATAGGTTGTACCACATTTTTATTTGACAAAGGGACTCTTTTTAAATTATTTGTCTTTTGAATGATTGCTGGGGGGTTTGGAAAGAGATTTGGTTGGATTTTGGAATTGGTAGATCCAGCTTCCCACTTTGTAACATTTCAACAGTGGACAAACACACTGCTGTACCGCACAAATCCGTCTAAAAGTAGGTGAACTTCACAGGGTGTTGGTGAGGTCAGGCAAGCATGAAGAAGTCAGTGCGCTCCCCGTTAGAGAAGAATGGATCACGGTAAGTCATGGAGGGTTTTGAGCATGCATGAAAAGTCAGAAAAGAATAGAAACAACTTTTATTGTCCAGTAAAGGGGAAATCAGGGAGATAACAGCAGCAACAGTTATAAAGATTTACTCAGTCTTGAGCAGTCTTTTTGCAGTTGCTGTCTGGCACATATTGATTTGCTAGTGATGATTGGGACAAGATATATTGTTTTGCTCCACTACCTAAATCCTCATCATTGATTGAATGAAATGGCTCTTGTACTAGATGTCAGACACAGCTTTAGAAAAAAACCACGTTAGCCTGGAAAGATTAAACTAAAAACATTTTACAGTTATGTTATTTTTAAAGATACACCAATAAGTTTGATCCAAAGATTATAAATGTTCAAGGATCCTTTGATCAACACACAGATTAGCTAAAAAGAAGTCAGAATTTTATATTTATTTTTTTACAGGCAACATAGCTAGCAACTCTTTAGTCTAAAAAACGCAGATAATTTGATCCATTCTTTTTTGAATTTACTATACATCTGGTAAGAGTTTATGACATGCTATTCTGTACTGGTTTCAATGCTACAATCACTATCAAAACGTGCTATTTTTGTGTGTTGCAGTTCTCAGAATTAGCAAGTAAAGAAAACTGGAAATCAGCATCAGTCAGAAAAATCTGATCTGTCCAGCTTTTATTCTTATCTCAAGATCTCCAAACATTCACAACATGTGAATAAATAACTTCCGGACTGCTTCAGTATTGGTAGAACTAGAGGCATGATTTACTGCACAAATCCTTGGCATGACTGTGATGCTACAGAGTAAGCAGTGCTGCAGTAGACAGACCTCAGATCATATATCTGTTCTGTATTCTGGAACAGAAAAGCACCTGGAATTCTTGAAGAAACAAGGAAAAAAATATTTTGAAATGGAAAAAAAAAGAGAAAATAAGCCCAGATGCCTTTTGTTTCAGCACTTTTGCACTAAAGGGGGTCACATGATTAGTTTGAAAGCCACATTAAATCTATTTTGTTTCAGAGAAAGATTTACCAAGGCATGCAAATTTTCCTCTGTTTGTTGGAGATAAACCACAGTTTACCAGGACTATCTGTTTTTACTTTTGTAAATTACACTTGTTCAGGTGTATGAGATGTCAGGATCAGACATACTGCCAAAACAACTATAACAAGAAAAATCTTTTGCACTAACGTGACTACCACCAGCTCCTAAACTACAAGAAAAGTGACTCGTTAACTGGTGCAAACCTTTGTAAATTGGCCTGCAAGATTACAGGTAGAGATTTATATTGACACAACTCATGCTACCTTCATAGAACATTTTAATGTTTTGCAGGATATCTTAAAGATGACTGGATTGCTGCAGATGTTTTAGTCAGGCGAGGGGGATTTGTATTCCAGCAACAGAAACTTGCTTCCTGAGTTAGGCTGAAAAAGTTTAATCTAGGATGCAATAAGAGCCAGCAAGCTTCCAGGTTCAGAATTCCCTTTATTCAGCTCCTAATGCAGAATTCATACATGTACATACAGAGATTTTTTTTTTAAAATGTATTCTCTACCTGTTAGGATGGACAGATAGATGGCAGAAAATAAATGAAGGAATATGAAACAAAGCCAGGCAGAATTTTTTTCTCCGGACAGATGATTTGTCCTGCCCTCAGTGATAAAGGTGTGCAAATGAAAACCTTTGACGAAAGAGTTAGCGGCTCAGTCTCTGGTTGGATAATAGACAACACTTTGTCATCATGTCGCAGGTTCATTGCATCTGTTTTCATTTTCAAGTTCTGTCTCGTGTTACGGTCTCATGCAGACAGCTCTGGTTTCCATCTCTGTTTAAGTGTAACACTTATTTTTATATGTGAAATGGGGGGGAAACACCAGTGGTGAAAAATAAAGTTTAATGTTTGATTTGAAAATGTTTGATGTGTCATCTTTGAGCTATTCTGTTGGTTAATCTCAAGCCATTACTAAGACATGTGACAATAAACATGTTGTCCTCTCAACACCATTAAGAAACTGATGTTTGGAACTTTGTTTTCAGTTGTGTCATCTAAATAGCTGTTTTCAGTACAGCTTTTTCCACTTTGCAATCTTCCCAAAACATAAAGTTAGACCTTTTGAGGAGTTTCAAATGTTACTTTCTCCCATTTATCCTTTGGACATGTTTTAGTTTCATCATGCCATTTGGGGTTTATAAATTCTCCAACATTCTCTGCTGGGGAAAGGTCAGTACGGCAGGCATTTCCTCTTCTTTCTCAAGCATGCCTTTTAGAATGTGAGAAGAAAGTGGTTTTCCAATGCATCCAAGTTCCTGGAGGAGGTCTGGTCTTTCAGACAGCAGCATGTGTTACATTTCTGCATTAATGCTGCCTTTAAAGGAATGGAAATGAGCTTAGCACTGATGTAACCCCAAGCGGTTGCTGAGCCTGAACTTTGTGACTGGTTGAAAACAAGCTGGCCTGGATGCCATCGTTCCTTGTTGCTTCATTTCTTCCAGCAAGGACATAGAATACTCCTCTGTTTCACGACACCGTGCGATGATCCAATCCAGATGTCGTCGATGCCCAGAGACGTGGACCCTGCTTCTATTTCCTCATAAAAAGTTTTAAGATGAAATGACAAGTTTGGTTTGCATTATTATTTGTTTGTGCAGTCAACTGTGCAGCAGCCTAGGACCGTTTTACAATGAAATTATCTAAATGAAACTGACTTTCAGCTACCAACTGTCTGTTTGTTGACAAGCTTTACAAGAGTGGACAGATTGACCAGTGGACCACTTTCTGAAGAGAGCAACATTATGTGCAAAGGGTCAATTGAATAGATTAACAAAGTATTCCGAAATAATTCTCTTGTCCATTCTAGTTCTAAGAGCTGTTGACAAAAGTCGGTGCCATCAAAGGAGTCAGAGTGTTTTTGCAAACAAATATATATTGTATATTAGTCATATATTAATTCACAGTTTATGCAAATCCTGTCAGTGTTTTTATTTAGAATATCTTGCAACATGTAATGCAAGAACGGATGGATATGTGTAAATGAATTTAGCAAGACACAACATGACAATCTACAGCCAATAAATATTTAAGTAAGTTTAAAAATCACTCACTGATTTATTTTTTTCTGTTTTGCAATTTCTTCTTCTTTGCAAATGATAGCAACATGACTTTTCATAAAGTATTTAACTTCCTAAGAGGGTTTAGGGGCTAGCTTCAAAATGTATTTTCCGGTGGACCCCGGTTTGTTGTTCAGCTGAACCTTTGTTCTGATTTATTGACCAGTTAGTCTAAGACAAACAAAATAGATGAAGGACAATAAAATGTGGATGTGTATACATTTGGAAAGGCACCCTTCCTGTTCCATATTACTCCAAGCTTCTAATTTTCCATTATCTCGCCCTTCTGCTCCCCAAAGCTGTCATCCGATATTTGTGACAACGAATCCAGGTCACTACAGCCTTCCCTGGACAGTGTTTGAAAAAGAAGCTTTTGTTGCAGATTCTGGGCAATCACACCCAGTGTTTAAAAGGAAACCGGCTGTCTCCTTACCCCTGAGAAGCACACAGAGTCCAGCCAGACTCCAAGTAATGTTGGAAGAGTGACAACGAAAAGAAGCATTGCAAGAAAGGACACAAATTAGCAACACAATGTCAGCGGAGGTTGGAAAACATGTAAAACAGATTTCACCCATTATGGTTTTATATAAATACCTGCGCATTTCTACTTAATAATTTAAATATTCACAATAATGTTTGGATAGATTCAAGCTGTGGGCTATAAAACATGTTCATTACATTTAATACTCAAAATTATTCTCAGATATTCAGATTAGATTTCATCAGATCAGCTATGCCTGTTTTGAGCTCATTAAGGGATGTGGCGTTTTCGGGCCATGTCATTATTATGTAAATGAGCTGCTGCTGGAGACACCTCCTAACTCGGTGATTACACTAGCACCTCAGACACGTGAAAATGGCTACCAACAGATACACAGTGGCACAACCATACAACCTTGACCCAGAAGCAGAAGAAGTGGAGCCTCCTGAACAACCATCAAGCCAATCACTAAAGGATTAACGACTGGTAAAAATAAGATAACATTTTATATCACTATTTGATGCCTTTGACAAAACATACCTTATATCAATACCTAAATATCCACAATGTTACATTATGACACTGATGAATGTTATGTTGATCAATTACAATACACACAGACGTCGTTCTTTTCACTATGTATTTCTTGTCTTACACTTTATTAATCCTTTTATTTTTATTGTTATTCTTATAAATAACAATGAAAATAAACTTTAAAAACTCTCCCTCATGAAATAATCCTGCATGTTGAAAGTATCATCTACCATTTTAATCAGTTTTCTGCAGAGCAAAGATATAGTTGTTTGCAAAAAGAGCCTATCTTTTAAATTACATTTCATTTCCTCTAACCTGAAAAAGTCCGTTCTACAAGAGGTTTGTCAAAGAAACATGCACCCAGCTTAAAAAAAAACAGAAAATGAAAAAAAAAATGTTATTCACGTCATGCTGTACTCTAAAATAAATCCAATAATATAGCATAAACGTGTAGTTTGAGGCCCTGCTAATATGCTTCATTTTCTACATTTTGTTTTGCTTCCTTATTCATCTTTAGTTATTAGCTATTAATATTACTTTTCTAACTGCACACATTCTAATTAATCAGTTTCACTCAATGTTGAAGTGAAGCCATTAAAAAGATAATTTATCGAAAACGTGTCATTTGTAAAAGTAGTGTACAGGTTTTTTATTGAAAGCAAAGAACCAGATGATAATGAATATTTTGTCTCATCCCTTCCCGTTGGAGTTTTAGGGAGGTTTAGAAAGCGACTACGTTGTTCTACTAACATCTTACCGTTTTGCTTTCAGCACATTAATTTTCACATTTTTCATTTCCATTTTGTACCGTGACTACCTATAAACATATCTCTACATTTGATCACATATGAACTTCAGATGTTTTTCTACAAAGGATGTCAAAATATTTTACTTTGTTTCGTCATAAACAGTGGGAGGAAAGCTGATAACTTACGAAGCACTTGTAAAAGCTCACATTTTTCCTTCGGTATTTTTGGTGAAGAAGCTAATATTTTTGCCTGAATCATTAATCACTATTTGGAAATCAGTGGGCCGGTCGCTGGAAACTGATCAGAAATGGGATACAGAACAACTGTCTGCCTTTCATGTTAACAAGAAACCTCCACGGCAATGAAAACAGCAAGTCTTCTACAAAAACATGTCTGGATATAATAACAATAACAAAAGCTGATTACAGGACATTCATCTCCCCACTGCAAAAACAATGGACCCAACAGTTTATAAAAAGTAGGACACAGATGTAAACAATCAAAGTCTCCACACGCAAATATGCAGAACATTAACATGATTTCTGCTTACTGTTCTCAGCTGAAGCTCTTAGCATGGTTTTGTCCAGTAACATCCTTTTATCTTCATCATTCTGTTTATGAGGTCTAAACTCATTTTGAGTTTAGACCTCTTAAACCTGTCTTGTGACCTCTTAAATTTGTAGCCCTGTAACTTAACATTCTTTAAAGAGCCTTTCTGAGAACAATCTGCTGTCTGAGTTTTAAAATTGTAATCGAGCTGGTTTATGCCAATGACAAAGCCTGCGTTTTACTTTCCTCTTTAGACATGTGTGGCGTAGACACGTCCTTACTGAACTACTAAGAAATTACCAATGCTTGACAAAACAAAGAAGAATTTCAGAAAAATATTACTTTTAAGCTCTGTTGGGAGAAGCAGAATAAATTTAAATTGGTTTTACTTGCTCTGGAAAGATGAATAGACAAAAACCACAACGGAAAATTATACCATTTTGTTTACTGAGGAAAGTATAACTATCCAAATATAATGCCTTCCAGACGTTTTGATTTATATGGGACTGTGGAAAGTGAATAATGCTATATTACAATAAATATATAGCTTATGAAATAGTTATTTAAATGCATTATTCATTTTTTAAAAACTAGGAATAAATACATAAATAATTTACTAAATGTTTATGTAATCATAAATGCCTGAAATGTATTGATTTCATTTGAAGAACTTGATATAATTATGTAATGGCTAATTGATTGTTTCATGTTCCTGCGCTGAAGCATATCAAGAATTGATTTAAAGTGTCAACTTCACCAATCAAACTCAGGGGGCAGGATTAGAGTAGTTTCTATAGGGACCGTTACTGTTTCAAACATCAAGTCAGGAGAAGTTCCTCCAGGTTTAACGTGTTGACAAAGTCAGTTTTGTCTTCAGCATCTCATCCATTCATTAAAATTGCCTGTTCCAGTAGATGTTTAATATTCCCTCTAGTTTATCCATTTCTGGATTTGTGTCATTAACTCTGCAAAAACAGATGTTTGTGTGATTACCTTGAGAAAAATGGTGGTGGGCATATCCACAGCGTTCACCTCCAGACCTGAGCTGAGCATCCAGCCAGATGGCCTAAACGTACCTACTCAAACATTTTTATTTGGATGTTAATGTACCTACAGAAGAACTCATAGATCTTAAACTTTTTGTCATATTACAAGCCCAAATCTATTAGATCTATTTAAGTGATAAATCACCACGCAACAGCAAATAATTGTAAAGTGAAACCAAAATTATAGCTGGTTTCCAACAATCTTTTTTTTAAAAAGTGTGGTGTGTGTGCATTATGTATTTTTTCACCTGTGTAATTTAATCTCATTATGCATATATGTTTTCTGTGGAGGCCTTATCAACTGCATTGATTAAAATATGAAGCAGTATTAAGCAGGTTTGGTTACAAATCAATACACCAAGATGTGAATATGTCATGGACCAGTATTCAATTCATCATCTGAAATTAAAAACTGCAAACACGCCAAAACACGACACTCCGCCTAAACTAACAAACCAAATAGGGAGACCATTAATCAGAAAAGCAGCCAAGTGCCTCATGGCAACATTTTGCAGCAATTCACAGGTCAGATGAGAGAATCTGTCAATTGGAGAACTATTGGTTGTGGACACCACAAATCTCATATCTTATGGAAGATTGGCAAGAAGAAAGCCATTGTTTAAAAAAAACAAGCAAACAGAAAAACAATCAGAAGTCCCATTTAAGCCACAAATTATGCACGGTGTAAATCAAAAGTGGAACATGCATCTTCTGCAGAAAAGTAACACCCGTAACAAGCCATCCTCACAAGTCTACACGATGATGGCAGCATCACCCAATGCAGCTGCTTTTCTTTCCAGCAGGGAGAGGGAACAGCAAATCTACACTGCACAAATGGTGTCCATCCACTTTGACTGAGCTCCAGCTATTTTGTTATCAATAATGTGCAAAACCAGTTGAGACATATCCAAAAGACACACGGCTGTTAGTTTAGCAAAAGGTGGTATTTCAAAAGTATTGACTTTTTAGAGCTTTCTCTGCCAAGAATGTTGAAAACTGAGTCTGTTTACTTTCATGAACAGCTATGCTCTTCTTTGTGTTGGTCTATTACATAAGATTCCAGATGAAGACTTACAAATTGGGACAAAGTTCAAAGGATATTAATACTTTACCTGTAGGATCCCTGTGTAGGAGTCTGATGATGACTTTGACCAGTTCTTCCTCAAGTCTCAATATGTGGCACATACATAACAATGTTAAATGGTATGGCTAATACCCACTAAAAATGATGATGTACAACAATGACACGCTTTACTTGTAGGAATGATTTAAACAGACACAACAAACAGCAACAAAGGCATACAAAATCCTGGACTTCATTAATGGTCAGTGGTAAAGGCCAACATTTAAAACATATAAGGCAAAACCCTTTAGGCCACAGACTTTTAAGCTGTTGATCCTAATGTTACTTTCACAAATAGTGTTAAAAAGATTCTAGTGCTAAAGAGGATAATCTTTCAAAAAGCCAATACCTTGCAACATCTGTTGATGTTGCAACAGATGTTGGTAATGTTGGTAATTACTCTGGTAATTACCAACATTACCAGTGTTGGTAATGTTTGCCTGCTTGTAAACACCTGATTTAAATGAATGTGTAATTCACAATGCAGACACTTTGAAGGAATTATTTAATCATTTGAAGCAGGCATGAAGCAGGCTATGAACACCTAATACTTGTATAATCTGAATTCATGTGGAATCCTGAAACTGATAGACAGCTGTAAAAAAAAGTTGATTATTTTTCCCCTCCAAAGTTGTTGCAAGGATTTCTTGAGCAGTTTGCTGCCTTTTTAGCTAACCAACATTTTATGCGTGAGTGGTTCCAGTCCTCAATATCGAGAGTATTGCCAAAACATCTAAAACTTGAGGGATAATACCATGTAAGGACTGGAGAGGTCTTTGGACTTCCTAAGGAAACATAGGACACAAATAAATGAATGTCAAAGCTGTAAACTGAAATCCAACTTGAATGGCAAATCTGTTAAAGAGAGACTTTCATGGAGTTTCTTTAATTTATTCCACAACTTTACCAGTGTCAGAGAGATTTCAGTGATTTGGTATTAACAGCAAATTCTGTCAGTGGTTGGAGGTTCTGGTCCTCTTGTAGATCTTGGTGACCAACTGAGGAAATAGTTGGAGTTGGAGCAGAAAGGTCTAAAACTTGCAAGAAACTGGCTCTTGAAGAACCCACCAAAGGACGGCAGCCAGGGATCCTCAAATCCAGGCCTAGAGGGCCAATGTTCTGCAACTTTTAGATGTGTGCTTGGTTCGACGTGCTTCAGCCACCTTCTCAGTGGAGTCACGTTCTCCAGTGTGCTGCTAATGAGCTGATGATTCGACTCAGGCTTGGTTACACATAGTCGCATCTAAAATCTGCAAGACACCAGCCCTCAAGGCCTGGATTTGAGGATCCCGGGTCTATGGCCTTCTCAAAAACACAAGATAGAAACACGGATGTTATTTCGATGAAGACATAAATCCCAACTGGAATAATAACCTGCAATAAGAAGACTAAGATGGGGATCATTTGATTTATCCCACAAACATCTTGCTGAGGGAGAATAACTATGATTTGTGTTGTTAATAAAATATTTCTAGTATTCCAAATAAAATGCCATGTTTCGATTGCTTATGCTTCAAGTGTGGTGGTCACATCATGATTTCTTGTCTTTGCCCTCATTTGGCTTCAGAAACATAGGGGCGAGACCACAGATGAGGGGGAAATGTTGAAATGATCTTACAATTGGGAAAAGCATGACTACACTAATTGCTCAACTGCATTTACCCATTGATAAGAGAATAACTTCAGAAAAAAATGTTTATTTGTTATCAAATGGATGAAAAAAGAAAAAAAATAAATAAATAACAATTGTAACCCAAAATATGATTTCTAAGAAAAAAGTATCCACTTCTTTAATAGCAATGTCAGAAAATGCAAACATAAATGAGTGGTAAAGTTTTTCAAGATGTCAACTAATGACAAAGAAGAAATGATGTCCTTTTCAACAGTGAACCCCCCCTTTATAGCTTTTTATTTGAGCTTTACTGTCTTCACCACGAATCGGAGCGTATGCTCTTTCTTTCTCTCTATAAAAAAGTACAAACAAAGCAAAACAGAAATCAATGTACCCCAGGACAAGAACGCCATGGTTGAGAAGAAAGGGCACCTTGTATTTGTTGGACAACTGCAAGTAGTTAAATATTCATGCAACTTTAGAAACATCTCTGTGTAGATTTCTAGGCTAACAATACATTTTTTTTATTCTTCATGAATATCAATATGATTCTCCACAGTCTGGTTAAAGTCTTTCTCCATGTAAATTAACAGATAGATTTTTGTAATGAAATCTGTTGATAAATCATATCTTCAGTCTGTACAATAGAGGTACTAAAAATTACAACTGTCATGGTATATGTACAATTTACTACCTACAAAGTACAACAGATAGCATGTAATAAAATATGTAAACAAATTTCTCTTTTTTGTTTTTGTTTTTTTGACACAGTTGACTGTGACAGCAGATAGAATTCACACTTTCAACATCTGGTTTATTTCTGTATACACATTGGTTAACAGTGTAGTAGTACTGCATCTGTGTTCATCCTGACACCTCCATAGAAAAAGAGAATGATAGGCAATGAACCAACACACACTTGTGCAGATAGATAAAACCACCACAGACTGTGCAGCAAGAAGAGATCTGTTTGAGGGGTTTCGAGAAGAGGTGGCGGGGGGAGTCCTGATCCTAGATGAAGAACTGCCTTTGTGTTATCCAAGCTGAACACTCTTTACTGGACTTTTACTGTACTGCACCTTACTGTGGAATCAGGATGGCATGCATTTTACAATCAGGCGCTTCTTACCAAGAGAACCGACAAATTCTTCCCACAAAGAGAGTCACTGTGTCTGTCAGACAATGAGAATAATTGTGGTGAATTAGATGCCAGAGCAAACAGATGGTATGAGGTCTGCCCTTGGCAATTGGCTCACTTGGATTCATATTATACACATAAAATAGTTTTCTTTTCTTACTGTTCTCTTTGAATCTTTTTTTTTTCTTTTGCTTTAAGCAAAAATAAGTAAGACACCACACTTATATTATGTATAAACCATAAAAATCTGTAATATTTTGATTACAAGAGTCCTTTGTGTGCCTGACCCCCTCTCGTTAAGCACTACTTGTTGCTTACATGCTGGAAACGTTTAAGATAATGAGCCTTTTGTAATTAACAATTTCACAAAAATTGTTTAATGCCAAGGATCACGTAGCTCTAAAAGTCACTTAGGAGAATGATGCTGTGAAATATTTGTATACCGACAATGTCTCTGACCAGATAGAAGTGTAAGGTTTCTAAAGTTGCTATTTAACCTTGCCATTAAGCCTTTTGCTTAATAGTAAGTGTGCTTTATGTTACAGTACATATCAGTTCAACTATTCAGCACAGTATAGAATTATTCAAGTCCCATGTTATACCATCATTTGTCAAAGCTCCTCACAGGGAAACTGGTAATAAAAGTTCTCTCAGTGCCTTCTCTCTTTGTTCTGTCGTGTTGACCAAAGTCTCAGTCACACATAATACTCCTTATCCTTGTTTTTCTGTCTCTTGTTGCTGCCTTTCAGGCTCTGCTGTTTGTCCTTCATGACAGCGCCATTGCTCTGCACAGCCGAGTTGGTTATGTAGTGCCGGCTCTCGTCCACCTGGTAGGAGCCTTCATCCCTGTTCCTGTACTTATACATGGCGTACAGGAGGATAAGGATGCACAGCGCTGCGGCCGCCACTATTCCGATGACCATCCCGGTGGTGCTGCTAGATTCACGGACCACCTCCGAGGGCCCCGGGACTCGCCTGACGCCTGGCTCTGTGGGGAGTGCTGTGGGTATATTATGGAACATGACGGAAATTATTAATGGGCCCCTCAGCTTGCTGCTGTCTACCTCACAGGATGTGGCAATAGAAGCAACACTAGGTTGGGGCTGGGGTTTTTAGCTCGCGGTTTTTTGTTTTGCCGGAGAATTGTGGAGGGATGTGGTGGAGGCAGAGGTGCTAGTGGTGCGGCTCTGGTTGGCGGTTACTGGTATGGTGGTTGTCCTACTGCATCTGAAGATGGAAGGTTTGTTTGGTATAAAAGTCCTGGGCGCCTGTGCTTTGTAGTCACCTTGAAAGTGTGATGTAGGTCTTAACAAGGAGGAGTTCGAGTGAAAATCTTCATCATCATCAGTGGGGGCAGGTAAGACTTCAACGCTTTCCCAGAGCCATACCCCGATATCACCAAGCCATCATCATCACAATCATCGCTGCCTCGGTCCGACAAGCAAGGTACCCCCGCCTCAGTGGCCTTGGACAAGGACTCTTTGGTGGTCTCAATAATGGTGAGGAGTGGGTGGTGGGTTGAGGGAGTGGGAATGAAGGGTGCACGGGGAGCTACAAAGGGGTGCTCTAATGGATCCTCAATGACTAATTCAGCTCCTGGAAGTGGAAAAAGATTTATTTTAGAACCAAACCCTGTGATTTATGAACCAAACAAAGCCAGCAAAAGCCATATATGAAAACATCTTAAAAGGCTTAAGAGCTAAAATGGGAGCCAGAAGGACAATTTAAACTTTGATTATATTTCAGTTTATTTCAGCCACTAAACCCTGGCATTAATTTTGCTTGTCATGATCAAATTAATCTAACTTAATCAGATTGTTTGACTTCAGAACAAACCCATGCCATTAGGGCTCCACAGGCATCCTTGGCTTTTGCTCTGAGTTCTTTGTGTCAACCTGCTTTGTTTAATTTTCTCCAACCCTGAATTTGCATTTGCAGCTCAAGTCCAGTCCTTGAGAGCTTCCATCCTGCAACTTTCCCCTGCATCCTTCCTCCAGCACACCTGAATCAAACGAATGGCACATTGCCAGACCCATTCAGAGTTGAATGACTGCTTGTGAGGGAATTCTGCCATTTGATCCAGATCTGTTGAAGTAAGGATGCATCTAATAGTTGCAGGACGGTAGCTCTCGAGGACTGGACTTGAGCACCCATCGCTCTGAAGGACATTAAAAAAATATTGCAGCTCATCCTGAAAGCACTGCAAATTAGCAAAAGAAAAAGAAAATAATTTCTCTAAAGACAGTGCTGATGTCTTTCCTCTGGCAAAGTATACAGATTCCTGCTTTCATACGAGTCCTCTGATAATAATTTAATGTTATGTGTTGCTTTGGTTGTTGCTACTTTCTTTTTTAAATTCTGTCAAAAGGCAAAAAGCTAAACATCATTTTACACAATAACTGTACATTTCGTATAACTTGTAGGGTTGCTGTTGTTCACATTTACTGAGTGAATGCTCAGCCAGCTCTTTCCCTAGTACTGGTCCTTGAAACATACTTGCATGCCTTGCATGTTTCAGCTTTTCCTCTGTTTTAGGACACATGGTTTAAATTGACGCGTTAAATTACTAGCCTTCAGCAAATCTTGATATCCAGCTGCTGGGGGACTTCTAACGTGTACCCCCATCCAACACTGCAAGGCCAGGAAGTGATCCAAAGAACTGATTTTATTTATTGTGAAACCAATTGTAGTATTGCTACTCAGTGGCTCCCAGTTCATCTTAAGCCTCTTTTTACTGAGAGTAACACACATAAATGTAGCAACACCTTCATAAATAGTTCTCAGATGCAGAGCTGAATCCTTCATTAGTGTTGTAGAGTGAGTCTAATTTAGATTTCTAATTTAAAAGTAGCAACTGAGAAAAAAAAAAAAAGGTCAGCA
>NW_015114587.1:0-35299 GCF_001443285.1 Poecilia latipinna
ATGTGAGAGGGTTTGATAGTACGTGTGAGAGGGTTTGATAGCGAATGTGAGAGGGTTTGACTGCGAATGTGAGAGGGTTTGATAGTACGTGTGAGAGGGTTTGATAGCGAATGTGAGAGGGTTTGATAGTACGTGTAAGAGAGTTTGTAGGTTTTGGCCTATGGGGCCTCTCATAATTAGGAGCAAATACCCACAGGCATCTTAAACGTATTAGTCCTTCTAATTACCATTTAGGTAAAATGCGCAGCTCGGACGCAGCAATTGGCAAAGCAACAGTTGGTGCACTTTGTTGCTCCAAGGGCTTCCAGGATTTCTTTTTGAAAAGCTACAAAAAAAAAATAAAAAATCTGTTTTTTTTTTTTCCAATCCAATCCTGGGTACTCATTCATAATTCTAAATGCTGCAGCCAGAACGTGTGCTCAAATGTACTGGATGAAGCTATGAAAGAAAAAGAAAGTGGAACATAAACCACTTTAATGACTACTTCTTATTTTTTTCCTCTTTGGACTGGTTTCCCTGGGACATCGTTTGGACTGGAAAAGCTTACTGTGGTATTTTTTTCCCCATAAAGAGCAAAACTGTAAAAACTTTGAACATTCTTCTCAATAAGCACATTCTATTCAAACCTATTACTACACCAGCACCAGCTGTGAAGGTTACACAGCTACTTTATTGTGCTGTTCCATATAGTTTTAAGTTTATGAATTGAAATCAAAACTACTTTAGATAAATCTTAACCTGTAATAAGTTTATTTCAGTAGCAAAAGTAATAGTTGTTTTTCACTTACTGCTAAAAGCAATTAAAGTGGCAATATCCTGTAAAATAAACTTTTTTGAGCTTTACATTATGTTATGTTATTTCCCCATCAAAAACGTACATAGAGTGTTGTGTTGATTCATTCATGCATGTCTGAGAAATCCTTTAATCTCCCATGGCAACCATTCAGCTGTGCAAAACGCCTGGGTGGACCTCGCTCCGCCTCTGAGGCACAGCTCCTCCTTGAAGCTTGAGTTTCCAACCTTCTGAGCTTCTCCTTCCCTGCAAGACCCCCACTCAGCTCCTTCAGACTATCCAAGAGCATTTAGCAAATACCTGGAGGAACTGTGCATCTCATTATAGGAGCTACATCTCAGTGCAACGCTGGTAAAAACATTGAAGAGTTAATAGAGGAGCTATGTTGGTGGAATTTCAGAAAGAGCAGGAGTTTCTTAAAGAGACAGAGGTAAAATGTCAAGGGGTTAAATTATGAAATCAAATTTATTTTAAGTGATATTTCATATATGTAGCATTTTTTATAACAACTGAAGGTTACACAGGTACTTTATTATGCTATGAAATGGCACTATATGGAAAATACATGATACTGCCCCTTTAAATTATGTTTCAAGACATTACAGTAATGCAATGAAACTGCTGTATATTTACCACAGGTTATTAAGACACAATGATCTAATTTTAATTAACTTGCTATATTTAATGTTTAACTAGATAATTTACATTCTAATGTCACACCTAATTTAGAATCACTTTTTGTACCCGGTGCTAAAAATGAAGTCCAGGAAAATCCCAGATGTTCAGAAAGTTTAGTTTGCAGCAACATTTGCGTTGCTGCATGTAAGCTGGCGGGTGAAGCGACCAGAAAATGAAGCATTTCTTATTGCTCTCTGGACCTGGACCCATGTGTGAAATGTGAGAACCGGGCCGAGCGCCGCGCCACATGATGCTGCTAACTCAGCTGGTGTGTGCCCCAGCTTGCTTCAGAGCGCAGCGCACCGTCACAGCTAGGTGGTGTTGGAGGTAGGATGCGTGTGTAAGTGTGTGTCAAAATGTAAAAAAAAAAAAAAGGCTAATTTACTCGCCTGCTCATGCATCGCAATTCAATTTGTCTTTTTTTTTTTTTTGGAGTGTGTGGCTTTAACCTGCGCTTGTTCTGTCTGTTCAGGTAATTTCACTTCTCTGTGCCTGCCTGACTTTTGAGTATATATATATATATATATATATATATATATATATATATATATATATATATATAATTATAATAAAATATAATAATAAAAAAAGGGAGCCAAGTAGGGCTCATGCAGGGTTCACGACGGATCCGACCATCTGCTGAATTTTAAAAAGCTACTTAACTTCCATCCTGAACTCCACTGTTCTGTCTGTAAGTCAGTTTATACATTTTTATTTGGACTTAAAAACTGTTTTTTAAGAAAATTTAATTCATATGAAGTACAAAAATCCTGATTTAGCTCTTCTCAAATATCTAAAAGTGCTTTCCAACAATTCAAATCTGTTGAAATGACTGGGGAATATGAAGCTCCTCACACACTGAGTTGGCTTTAAAACCGTGTTGCCAGCGGAAACATATTAGTCTTATTAATATTTTGTGTTGAGAAACTCCTGCCTATTTTCTTAGCTGTATCCTGTTGGTGTTATTTATTTATTTATTTTTCCTTCTCCTGGGTCAAACCAGCCGCAGATCGGAAATGAATCAAATTGTAATGTTGCCATTTTATTTGTTTTCCAACTTATTAAAGCTACAAATTGTCCCTATATTCAGGATAATATAAAACTGCAGACACTGTGCCTGAGATGAGATGTTTATTAGTTGAGAATTGTGTCTTGAGGGAACACTGTATTGTTGTGTTCAGTATTTGAGGACAATAGCATTAATCCAAGCCCTTTTCATTGTTACCAGTCTTCCAATCAGACAGCCTGGATTAAGTTGTAAAGCAGTGATTATAATAGTAATATTTCATCACTGTGTGAGAAAACTAAGTGTCCTTGTTGTGAATTAGGTATTCTAACATTCACTTTACCTGTCAAGGAGTGCAGCTGTAGACATTACCTGCTCACAAGTTACCAGAAAAAACGTTTGTAGAAACTTTTTCCTTTGAAATTTTCTTATGTTGAAGTTTAAAGTTGATCTCGTTTAACTCACTTAATGTGTTTACTTTTTCTCAGGTTGTTTCATTTCACTCAGCTTTTATGATGGTATGTTAGGGCCAGTGTAGATAGAAAAAAAAGGGAGTCGTACATTTTGACAAGAAATCTTTCGAGATTAATCTTAGAAATTATTCTTTAAAAACAAATAAATTTCTGAGCTTGAAAAGTGAAAGATTTGTGGAAATAAAAAAAAAAAGACATTTTGAGATCCAGAAGTTTACTAGACAGTCAACAATTTGTCAGACATATTTTGAGATTTATCTAAGAAAATTTGTAGAAAAAAAATGTTGACATTTGGAAATTTGAGTTTCAAAAGTGTAAAATCTTCAACTTTTGAAACTCAGAAATTTCATTGCTCTTTCAAGAAAATTTCCAAGATTGATCTAAAAATTTGAGTTTTTTGGCAGAAATGTAGATTTTATGGCCACAATACTGCATTGTAGACTTTCACAAGTAATTATGTTGGTCAAAATCTTTCAGGTCAAGCTCTATTAAATTGTTATAATGTTGTCTTACTCCATCAAGGTAGATGAAGTGTTATTGTTCAGAGTTTAAGACATTCATCTTGATAACAAGAGGCTAATAATGATAAAAAAGTATGCATAAAAACAAATAAAGTACTGATCTAAATTTACAAACTTACCAACTTCAAAGTGGAGCAAACCTTCTTACTAGAATTTCCACTGTGAAACTTTTCATGTTTCTTGTGGGAAATCTGGCATTGCTTAAGAGCTATGTATACCAATCTGAGAAGTGAGTTTGAGCTAATATTTCATGCTACTCATATCTCAATACGCCAAAGAACCACAGGGGAAATCCAGAAAAGTAGAGCTGTGGTGTTGGCTGTTAGCTGGTGCTCTGAATTCTCCAAATGGACCCATTTTACTTTTGAAATACCAAATAAAGTCGCTGCCTCTTCATCTGCTGACATCTTAACTAATTTCAGTTTCCTGATGCAATGAATCACAATTCAAGTAGGAACATGGTTTAGATCCTACTGTGGACTATTTGTGTATTTTTGCTGTCCGTGACACTAAATACTGTGTTATAGCAGTTTAGGCAGACATGTCTAAATGTTCCTCTGGTTCTTCGAAAGCTTTTGGTGCAGGTATAGGTGTTGCACCACACTGTGAATCAGAGTCCTTCATCGTCAGCAGCTGGTTGCTATTTTGGTCTTCATTCGCCGGCTCGTTACTGAGCATTTTTAGACGCTCTGAGGCTCGTCAGCTGTCACTTCAGCTTGTTCTCCGGCTCTCGTTCTTCAGCACGCAGTCGTTATTGTGAAGTCATTACACCGCGCTGCGGATCTCTCTTCGCTCCTCCTGAAATCTTCTCTCATGAATCATTTACTGCACAACGGCACAGCAGCAGTACGACAATGCCCTGATGCCCAGACTCACTCGCTTTCTACTGGAAAACACATTCACTAACGGAACCAACAGAAGCTTTCATCTCTGCTGCAACTTTTTTAATGAAGTGATTATCAATGAGTTTGATTCCTTGAATGTATGTCATCAATTAATTAATAGTAGTTAATCACATTTAATCAAAAGCTATACATCGACGAAATAAGCAACAATTTAAATTCAAAAACCCTTTTTGCTTCTAAATGATTCAATAAATAGATGTACAAGCTCAACAACAAAGACGTTAATTTTTAATGTTATTTAGGTTATTTAACCACCAGACTGGTGCAAATGAAGAATAGCATCATAACGTGATGTAAAACACACAAAAAAGCTGATTTTACATAATACTGCCCCTTTAAAAAATAAAATAAAAAAGCTGTCATTTTCCTTCTGTTTTGCAGACATGCTTGTTTTGGTTTGTCAAATAAAATCCCAGTAATTCACATTACTGGTGGCTGTAACATGATAAAATGTGGTGTGAATACTTTTGAAATCGAATTTCCTTGTTCCTGTATTTTTCCAAATCCATCGACCAAGTTTACCTCCATCCGAATGGAGAAGTGAGCAGAAAGTGTTTGTCCCTCTTTCTGATTGGAAATCCTCGTCTCATCAGCTGATTGACTCTGATGCGATGCAGGCCAAGCCTCGCTCCAAGTGAACACACAGCATCCCACAGTCCTCTGGGTTTCCTCCATGTCCCGCTGGAGCTGGCGCTGCCGGCGCTTTAACAGCTCTCCTGGTGCGCTGCTCACTTCCCTGCAACAAGGCAGATGCGTCCCAGGAAAGGGTCAAGAGCATTTTATGGACGATTAGACCCACAGAACTCCATTTCATCTTCTCATCAAAGTATACAGCGCTCCTCTGACAAGTTGCTGCTTAAGCACCGGTGCTAGTTTGGTTAAAGAAAAAAGAAACTGTTTGGCTTTAAAAGTCTATAACACTGAATAACATCAATTTCTTTTAGCGGGGGAGACAGATTATGTTTCATCTTCAAGGTTGGAAAAAGTTGCGAATAACTGGATAAATCGATTTTATCAATCTAGATTTTTGTTTTCTCTAATGCGCTCCTCGGGTTTCCACTATTTAGAGAGATGTCGACACGCACGTGGTTTTTTTTTTTTTTTTTTTTTTTTACAGCTTCTATTTATTTGGACTTTTCAGATCAACTCTACTTCAAAATGTAAAGGTCAGGCTAAGTTTTTGTAAAATATATGAGAAGTTCTACATTTTCAAGAGTACAGTTAAATAATACAAGAATAAAGTCATATGATAAAGTCTTTATATCACCAGAATAAAATTGTAATATTTGGCAAATGATATTACTTTATGAAAAATCCAACACAAAAAATAACTAATTTATTATCCTATCGTTTAATTTTTTTTCTAACAAAATTTCGTCTTTATTCTGATAATATTATGGCTATGTTCTCGTAATTGTCACCATTCCCTGATACTACGTCATACAACTCATAGAAGGGATGATTGAAAATATTTGTCACGTCATTTACTTTTCTTTTTTAGAAAATAAAGCGAGAATTAAACTAAATAACTAAATTAAAATCAGAAATTGTATCTGGTATAAAAAGTTAAAAGTTTAAAATAAAATCCATTTTATTTTAAAGCCACATCACCCAGCCCTTCTGGATAATAAATAAAAAATATAGTAAGAAAATCTTAAGTTAATTTCGATAAAGGGGTGATGTTTGGTCTAGCTGTTTTGATTTTACTAGCATTTTTTTTTTTTTTTTATTGGTTAGACCGTATGAACCAAAGGTCATCAGACCATTGTTTGGACTCATTTAATCTCACAGGTTTGCTCCATTTTCAGACCCCCAGACCTTCACTTCCTGCCCAGATGTCGACTCTAGCGAGGAGCCGTGCGGCTCTGCCAAAATCTCCTCAGTGAGATGTGTCCCGATCTTTATCTTGTTGCCATTTGTTCACAAGCCATGGGTGGGAGCAGCAGTACTCACAGCGTCCAGTGGGCCCTTCAGTTGTCAAACATTTGTGCGGGGAAATGTGATAGACAGCCTTTTGTGACATTCTTGAGACGGTCGTGAAAAATGACAATAATGGGCTGTGGCATTTGAGGTAAAGGCCACCGTGTTTCACATGTCAGGTCTCAGAAAAGCCTCGAAAAAAGGTTTTTCCATTAGCACCTGTTGTTACTTGTAGGCATTTAAAACACCTAAGCTGTGTGTATTTCTCCAGGTTTACATCCATACATAAGCAGATCGCACATCATACAGTTATGGGACTTCTAGGACTTTATTTGATCCATCTTTTGAAATTATGGAATGATTATGCAACATACAAGTTCAAGAATTGGACACATAAGTTTGAATTTACTGTGTATTTTCTCAGTTCCACACAGATTGACAATTCTACAGATACTCTCTCATGCTAAAATTTGACATTTGAATTGATAGATGATGAAGCCCATAGACTTGGCAAGAGAAACCAGATGTGTTTTATAGCCGCTAACAAGCTTCTGGATTAATTCTGTGCATTTGACCACTCCTCTTGGCAGAGTTGATGGAGTCCATCTAAAGTGGTTGCTATTCTAGCTATGGTGATCGAGCTATGGAGACTTATTTTGGTCTTCTGTGTTTTCTTTTTTGAGGGCCAAGGTATCACTGGTGTTTGAAGTCCTCTGAGCTTCCAAGTTCGGTGTTGACACAAACAATATTGAACTTATAAAAGAGTTACCCCTATCTTTGGAGTTTAAGGCAAAGGCAACGTTAGGTATTCTGATTTAACAAACCATATTGCCATTATCATACATTGTACATGTAATAGTAAAGTATGCATACTTCAAAGTATGCTGGATGATAAATTGCCAAATTATTGCAATACACAATAACATTGTCGTTTTTGAGACCATTTTCAATGAAGATAATATAATATATAATAACGCAAGTCTGCTCTTGCAAAGACTTTAATAAACTTTAATTTTCAACATAACACTTCACACTGGAACTGAAAGAGATTTTTTTAAACATCCAAAAAACGATAAATAAAAAGGATTAGGAAGTCTCTAAACAAAATTGCCTTCCAACAAATATTAATCATCAGAATGAAAATTATTGAGCTCATTTTTATTCGTCATGCAATTGATGATTAATTGCTTATTGTGACAGGCTTACTTTAGCCCTGGGTAGAATAAAACTGAGAAGTTGTCTTGTGAAGCCAAAATGTCCGACCCTTTGGAATGAGTAACATCTGTTATGAATTTATACATTTCACTGTATATGGAGCCTGTTGAGTTTCACATTCTTCCTGTTATGCTGTAAAACTCACATGTGCACCAAACATCCTCTGGTGATTGATGAATAACTAGAGGCAGTTTTGAGGAGCTAGTCTTTGTGGAACATTTGAAGAAGACTTTGTATTTAAATGAACTGAATTAACATGGTAAAGAACAGACAACATGATAAACCGCTAAAGTCCTGCACACACTTTTTTTTTTTGTGTGAGGATAATAGATGTGTGTGGTCAGGTGCTGTTTTCCTCCAGCTTACTCCAAGCAGTGCCAGCTCATTACAGCAGGAGCTATTTTTAGCTGGGTGTGATTGAAAAAGGCTCCTGAGGGGCGGAGGAGCCACAGAGGTGGGTGGGGGGGTGTGGATCGAAAATAGGGGCCGCTCCGGCTCCGGCTCTGGCGGAGGAATCAGGCACGCCTGTGGCATGTGACGGCGTTGCCGAGATGATTCCTCGAGGGGGAACACGTTTTAAGATTTCACTTCCACACCGGCAACCGCACAGCGCCGGCGGAGTCCGAAGGAAAATCGAATCCACGTTTATGATACGACATGTCAACGGCCTCAGCAGCAGAAAACACTGCTGCAGAGGAGACGCACTCATCCAGCAGGCGTCTTGTGTTTTTGTTTTTGCTAACAGTCGGTGAGAATTAAGCCAGTCTGTTGAAATGAGGCTGGAATCAACATGCCGTTGCTTTCATTCTGCCTCCAGCCCAGCATGAGTTCGTTTCTCCGCCGCTGTGGAGGGCAGCTGTCGCAGACTGACTCCACTGCTTCCCTCCAGGATCTGCAAATGTTTAGAGTGGGAATTTGTGTCTTCAACTTCCCATTGCAACCAGCAACTTTGATTCACTGGTGTTTCCCACAACACCTGTTGTCACTTTATGACAGTAAACCTTGTTGTACCAGTAGCTGTTAAGTCGCAGGTTTCCTTGATTGTTTCTCTGTTGGTATTATTTATCAAGCTTTTTTTTTTTTTTGTCTGACTGAAGAGATTTTGCTTCTGGAAAAACAAGATCTCCCAACGGTTCTGACATCCTCTACCCTGGTATAATCCTGACGCCTTGTAGGAGGGTTCTGTGTTCTTGTGTCTCACAGAGTTTAAAGAAGCAAAAGGCATTAAAAAAGCAGAACCTCCAGCTTCTGACAGCGACGCAAACAGCAGGACCTCTGCTGCTGTTGGGGAGCAACGTGGCTGAGATAAGAAGTTCTCTTGCTGCTGTTACTCATTGCAGCTCCTTCTATGGATGTTGTGTGCACACACTAATCGTAGCCCGCTTGCAGGGTGACCGAATGTATCTGATATAATGAAAACAAGAGGCAAAAAAACAGCAGTATACATTAGTTTTCATAACCATATATATTAATGTTGCAGTAAGTTTTTCCTTGTCCACACAGACGATTTTAGGCGTGTGCGCAAAAGTTTTGTTGGTCGTTTAGGCTCTGTGTTCACATGAATTTGGCAATGTTTCAGAACGACATTTTTATGTTTCCAAGTCGCATGATATCATAAATGTTGATTCATATCCATCCATCCATTGTACTGGGTTTCAAAAAAAATTTTTTTGGATGTTTTTTCATTGTTTTTTCAACTGAATTAGGGTTATTTTGTGCCGCTGAATCCAAAAATAACATCCATTTCTCTCAATCAGGTCAGGTTTTTATTTTAATTTGATTTAGAGAAATCAGATCTTCTGACTACAGCTGATCACATTTTGTGACATCATCAGTTCATTTCTGTTAATATTTATCATCCAATAAAAAGCTTTTAGGAGAAAAAGCTTTTAGTGTATTAATTAAATGCTACAAACTTGGATTTCTGTAAATTGTATAATAAACACTGATGGTGGTAAACATATAGATTGAATATCACATCTTCACTGTGTAAAATTCTCCGTCTCTTCTCTCTCCTGCTGCTCTTCACTCATTGATCAGATCCTCAGGAAACTGATCCAGATGTGAGAACAACTCCTGCATTTTGATGCTCATGTTGCTCCGTAGTTCAGAAAGTTGACCTGATTGAGCAAAACCAATGTGATTTTTGGATTCAGCTCATCAACATGATTATGCAACATACAAGTTCAAGAATTGGACACATAAGTTTGAATTTATTGTTTCTCAGTTCCACACAGATTGACAATTCTACAGATACTCTCTCATGCTAAAATTTGACATTTGAATTAATGGATGATGAAGCCCATAGACTTGGCAAGAGAAACCAGATGCGTTTCATCAACATGAGCTGAATGTGCATTTGTATAGCACATTTCAGCAGCAAGGCATTTCAAAGTGCTTTACCTAATTAAAATAAAAACAGCATGTGACATGGAATAAACAGTGAGAAAGAGAGAGATTTTGTAAAAAAAAAAAAAAAAAAGATTAAAAAAGATAAAAACATTTAAACCCTTTTAGGACTTCAGTTGAACATCGAGGAAAAACCCAGACAATTTTTTTGGCTGTTGACCAGTGATGTCTTCCGTTTGTCTTAGATGGGGTCACGGGGTCAGCAGGTCCAGGAGGGAACCTGCAGCATGTTGCAGAAATCAAATTCCACTTGAGTTTAATCATTAAGTATCTTTGTCTTTTGCGGATCGTCCTATTCCATTTTTATTTGTCTTACACAACATTCCAACTTCAATGAATTCGAGGTTGTATTAGACTTCTTGATTTATTCTTTTATTGCGGAGAAAAATCTGATGGGAATCTCTGGTTTCCTCTTGACTGTAACAAATCTTCAAATGTATTGAATTCTTCTTCGTGGCCTTTAGCGTCTCTGTGTCAAATTTCAGGTCATTATAGGAGATACTCTGAGACATTTTACTAAATGCCAAAAATATCAACCTCGTCTCGGTGCTGGTGGAAAGATCACAGGCGTGTCCCTGGATGGCACTTTCAAATATCAGAGCAAGTTAAAAAAACAAAACACACACACACACACACACGCATACGCACACGCACAGAATGTGAAATAAAGCTTTTCACTTACAAATAAGTGACTTTTTAGAATAGAGTTGCTTGGTTGACAGTAATAATAACTTCTCTGTGATGTGGCTGTCAGAGTGCTGTGCTCCGTCCATTATGTTGTAATCGGCCGTACGCCCAGCAGGCTCAGAGTCGCTTCACCTTGGCTCCCGCCTCCCTTGAAGAAGCAGTTAGAGAGTAAAAACAATCAGGAAATAGGTGAAGTGTGTTGTGGGAAGCCACAGCCAGAGCCTCCATCAGCGGAATGTGTGGAGATGATATACACTGCGCTGGAAGAAAAGCTGAACATCTCCTTCCCTGAGTCAGCTAGTGTTCCTCAGCATAAACTGCCACTTCTAATTTGCCCCCACCCCTGTACTTTGCCCATTTGGCTGCTCATGACATTCCCCCCTTCTTCCATCCCTGCCTCCTCTCCATGGAAACGCCTCGGAGTGCCGCTGAGTGATCCCCCTTGTCCATTTTCCCCCCATTATGGTGGAACGCAGCCAGAACAATCTCACCTAGGCCACCCAGCTGCCACCCCTCTCCCTTTTAAACCCTTTTAGGATTCCGAATCGTCCATTTCCCATCATTATACTTCCATTTCATTAAGCAGCACAATAGCAGCCTTGCGGTGCATTTATTATTTCCGCCTTGATGGCTCCTATCGTGGAGCAAACTTTGTGTAGATTGAACGGCGAGTAGCAACACGCTGCGCAGGACCTCTGACCGCAGCCTGTTGCTTTAATGAGCTGCTCATGCGGTTCCACATCAGCCCTGATGTAACTTCCTTCTCCTTCCTGTGTTCTGTTGCAGACTTTGGAGGCGGTGCTGAACTTCAGGTACTCCGGTGGAGCGGGCAAAGTGGAGGGCTACTACAGGGAGATGTCTCTGGGCGTCCATGTAGACGTGGAGCCGTCTGTGTTTTTTACCAGAGTTAGCACCCTTCCTGCTACCAGGTAACACACACATGAACCATGTTGTATTTTCTGTTTCCACATGAAAACCGAAAATGGCTCCAACACGTTGCTATTACTCCCCCAGGGCTGTAGGTGGGGCTAAGTTTAGAGAATGGGACATGCACATAGAGCCTCCATACAGCTTTGTTCACTTTGTTGATGAACAACAAAGTGAGAGTGAAGTCTTTTGTACGGAGTCATGACAAAGTTGAGCTTCTTCTCCTTGTCACGTTGGATTATCAAACTAATGAGTTTACAAGACAAGCATGTAATCAGCTGCTGTTGTTATGGGTAACGCATATGGCACATTTGATGTTATAGGTCATATTAGAGTTGTGTTAATATGTCAGCGTCAATTTCGCTGCACACATAAATACTGGAGGGTGAAATCTTCACTGAGGAACTTGTTATAGATACCTTAAAACTCTGTTTCCTGTTTTTCAAAAAATACTTTATCGACACAAATCTGACGTTTCATCTAGATTTTCCAAAAGCAGCTTTGATGCATATTGGGGACCCTGATGTGTCCCAGTTTCACCCTTCTTACTGTGTAGTTAAGTTGGGCAATGCATCAATACCCATAGCAAAGACCTTTGACCCTTTTCCCATATCAGCTCAATCACTATCTGTTCTAACAATAACATGTTCTGTGTTTCTCCATGTTGGTAGCTGTAAATTACAATTAATCTTTAATGTTTTACAGGAGGGACTTCTTTCTGGGTTTAGACTCTTAATCCAAGTAAATGTTAAACTCACTTCTCTTTGAGTCATTGGTGTTCCAGCTTCTAGGTTCCAGGTTCTGTGTTTATTTCTCAACATCATAAATACGTTTCTTTCACATGAGTGTGACTGTATGGATCAGGTGGTTGAAACTTGGACATAATTAAGAGTCTTAGCATGGCGGTCTTCTGTCTATTAGCATCTATCGTGTTTCAGCAACGCTACGTCTACAATGATCTCAGACTTATCCGTTTTTGGAAGAACGTCAGATTGTTTTTATATTGTCATGGCTATTTTCTTGTTCTGATTAGTGAGAAGGAATGTCAAAAGGATTTTGAGATAAGTCTCAAACATACTTCATGCTACAAACTATAAAAGGGCCTTAAAACATTCAATGTTTACCCTGTGCAGCTGTAGAGATCCTATCGGTTCACACTTGTATTTTTCCTGGCTTTACTCATCTTCTAAACTCCCCGACTTTTATGAAAAACCTGGAAGAAAAAGAGACGGATCATGGGCGAGTAACGGCCTCTTGAGGTGAGTCATTAGCCAAAATAATATCTGAAGTTTGAGTCATCCGTCTTGACTCGGCACTAATAGTTATGCCGCTCTGCCCGCTGTACCGTCACCCCTGTCATTGCGTCTCCCTCACCTCCTATGCTCGCCTGGTATTTTCTGCCTCACTACTTTGACACACAGTATCTGTTGGCGCTCAGCCAAAGCTCAAAACATTTCAGACGTGTTGAAAGTAAGGCTTCAGGGAGATTTGGGCAGACTACCTGCAGATTTCCAGAACTCTTCCCGAGTCGAACAAACTTTGTATTTTCTCGGTACCATGTCTAGAGTGACTCTCTGGGCTTTACAGACCCACAGCAAGAGGTCCTTGACATGCACTGACCTATATGAGGACAAACTTCTCCAAAAATCTGTGGCAGTAAACAACATTTCAGAATGTACTTGGCTTTGGGACAGACTTCTCTATCTGGTGTAGCTGCAGAAAGCCCTGGAGAATCAAGAATCTGTAAAGTAAAAGGGATTTTAACTTTACCACCTTGCAAGGGCATGTTTAGTGTGTAAATATTTTCACATTACAGCCCAAAGCTCCACCAAATTTCATTGGGATTTTGTGTGATAAACTAGCCTGGCTGTTGAGTCGTACCCAATTTCACTTTCACTTTCAATTTCAATTTGTCTTGGAATACGACAATCCGCAACCATGTGACTGTTTGCAATATTTCAGCTTTGGATAATATGATCCTTATTATTAGGGACGCACAATATTATTGGCATGGTATGAATATCGGCCGATATTAGCTGTAAAACTTAATATTGGACAATAGCTATTCCATCAAAATAACTCACTCGTTGTTTTTAAATGAGAAACCAATGATAATGATGCCTGCAGCATCATTATATGCATGCGATGTCATGACATCCATCACATGATGTTGACCTAATCTGATCACGGCGGGAGAGCAGGACCAATTGAAAATGTCAGCATTGTTTAAGTGTCGGAAACTTGTAAAATAACTACTATTTGCTGATGTTTTGTGATGTGAGGAGGAACAACAACAAAGTCCTGCAGCACTTCGAACCTCATTAACCATCTCAAGAACCACCATTACGACCATAGCAATGAGTTCATGGTGGCCAAAGGTGAGAGCGAGAGAGTGAAGAACTGCAGAGTACTTGCGTATGTATATCTATATGGACAGAAGATATCTTTTATGACTGTAGGCTGCTAAGTACATGAACAGGGTTGGCAAGTATAAGCTTTGGCTTCAGCCTATTCCTTTTTTGGTAAATTATGGGTTTGTTTATTATTATTGTTTTTGTTTCCTGTGTTTAATGTTGATAATTTACAAAAATAAAGTGAACTGAACTCAACTGAGAAAAAAAACCAACTCACCAATGGTCCATTCTACAAGCCTTGGATAAATATCAGTATCGGGTATTGATTATCGGTTGTTGGTATCGTATATCGACCAAAGACCCAATATTGTGCATCCCTACTTATTATAGAGTGCTATAAGGACCACAATTCCTTTCATGCTGATCCTGATTTGTGATGTTGTTACGGCCAGAAAACAATGAGAACATTCGGAAGAAAGTCTTTTTTTTTTTTTTTTCCAGTTTGACTGACTATTTGTGCATAGTGGTGGGCTCTCCTACTTCCCTCTTTTTAATTCCATCTGAAAGCAGTGCATTTCAAATGTTACCCCAGTATTGGCCTCGAGATGAAAATCCAAGATTAAATGTTGCTATCAAAGTGCAACACCACATGCAGATTTACTGTGCAGGTTGTTATTAATCCAGATTATGCCCTTTGCTTGAAAACCCCATTGTCTTGTTTATTTGGTGATGACTCAAGACTTTTGCTCTGCAGCTTTTCTATTAACAGTTACTTTGGTTTATTTCAGTAAAACAGTGTTTTTGCTTTGGGTGAGCAGGCTGTCCTTGTGGGTTTTTTTTTTTTTTTTTTACGTATTCCCGCCTCCCCTCAGCCAGACGGCCGGCTTGTGTGTGACAGAAACATCTGAACGAAAAAAACATTCATGTGCATCAGCTGCAAAGGTAAAATTCAGTCTTAATCTTTTCCCCCTGCATCCCCGCAATCTGTTTTTGCAATTACAGAGTGCTTTATGTATCCGGCTCTAAACCAATTACAGAGGCATTTGCAGCACTGAACACAGGTGTCGGTGTAAAAACATCGAACGTGAATTGCAGCAGCAACATTTTATATGCAACGATCTTGCTGCAGCTTCAGTTTTTATATCGCTCGTCTGATCATTGAATGCTACTCTAAGTACTACAGAATTAAGGGATGAAGAGATAAACGACCAGTTTAACTCACATCAGTGGCTTTCAAGACAGAACTGTTCCAGGTTTTAAGTAGGAAATATGACAACATCGGGTTTCTCTAATAAATGTTTCATTTTTTCTGCTTCAGTGTTTTATTATTGACCGACAAATTCAGCTGAGTGGGTGTACGTAACATTCCCTAGCCACCTACATAATTTCATATTTATTACATGTATAATCTATACATATGACAACTGAACCTGTATTTAATAGTTAACCCATCAATATAGTATCTATTTAATTTTCACTGCAGTGGATGAATAATTTCCTTTTTAAATTGACCAAAAAGAAACACTAGCATCAATAACAAAAACACCAACAATAATTGAGCAGTAATATAATACATTATATCCCACTATAATCATCTGTATATATGATCATTTGAACGGTTTTATGTTCAGTCATTGTCCAAGTTAATATTCCACAGTTTGACTCCACTTACTAATTCACAAATGGTTTTGAATTTGCATATTTTTAACCGTGATTTCCCTCCATAATTTTTTTATTTGCTCAAAGTTGTTCATATATGGCTTTGTCTGTCTGTAGTTTCACTTTGTCAATGAATTTTGATGATTTAGATTTTACAAATAGTGTGTTGGTGCTTTTTAAACAGCAGACATTATGTAGCTAAAAGTTCCAGAATGTTGTCTGTCATTTCCTTTGTTTTAGTTTTAGATCAATGTTTACAGTTTGCTTAGCCTTAAGGCTCCATCTTTGACGTTACACCCAGATGCATAATGATCCGTCCAACATTGGCTTCGGAGGCTAAAAATGTCCCCGTCATTGGCAGCACCCTTAATCCTCCACTGCTGATTAAGCCCAAAGCATTTTGCGCGTTGGGAATACGTCAATGTGTTATTGTGCCGTGGTCGGGTTGCAAAATCAGCACTTATCGATCATGTTTTGCAGAATTGATCGAGGCGTGGGCCTAGGACTCATCAACGTTGCTATTTTTAGAAACTCAACTGGTGCGTCAGATATTTATGGCCCTTTAACAATGTAATCCTGAAGCTAATGTCCACCCACTTTTGACAGCACAGTCTGATTGATTCCCATCGATTTGCTGTGTAGACCCAGACCACAATCGGAATAGAGGTAGAAATACTTTTGTTTGATTAACTATTGAACATTGAGCTTGTCAGATGTTCATACCTAAACGGGACGGAGTGTCTAATATTCAGAGCTTCATTTGAGGTACATTAGGTACTGATATATCATTGATGGATGTTTTGCTATTGCACTGAACGATCATAAAATCTGCTTCAATATGTGTTCTGCTGAAGACGCTGGGGACAATTTGGCTCCTTCTCCGCCTCTCTCCGTTATCAGAGAGTAATGTAAAAGTTGAGGCCGTAATGGAGACAAATAGTGTGAAGCGCTATTGGCGGTTTTGAATTATTTAGTTAGCTTAGATCTCTGCCTTGCTTTGTAGCCAGATAGAATACTTATCAAAATGATTCAGTGCCATGATTCGGTTAATACCGACTCGAACGGCGCAGTGAGCTTTCATCTCTGGCCTCTCTGCTGCAGTTCTGAACTTCACTCTCCTTTCAGCCTAATTTGACCTCATTAAGGTCTTTTTAATTTAAAACCCTTATCAAAAACAGTGCAGTCTGTAATGCCCAGGTCCAGTTTCTCTGTCTGCTCCTTCAGTTTATCTCGGGGACTCGACGCATGAGTAATGATGCCCTGTTTCCTAACTTTGTGCTCTGATTGATCGCCTCTACTAAACTGCCCAGACAATAAATTAGCAGCTCGCCCCGTTCTCGCCCGTTAATCAGGCCTTTCGACAAAGTCACCAAGATGGCTCGGAAAACGCGCGCAGCCCTTTAATGATATGCTCTTTTAATTGCTGAAGCAGTTTATTAGAGGTTTGTGCATGCTAAAACCAGCAACCCCAAGGTTTAGGAGCTTGTTAGGAAAGAGATCAACGGACGAAGGAAACATTTGATTTCACTTTTCCCAGCTGCTGCTTTTTAGTTCACTGATCACTTTAATGTTGATACTGGAGCTTATTTTTGACTTGATTCAGGCCAGTTAACAGTGTTAAAATATGTTTTAAGGGTGAACTGATTGCAATTTTCTGGCTGATCGCCAATTACCGATCTTTTAAAAAGCTTAACCTGCTGATTCTGATTTTGGCCAATGCCAATTTTTTTCATTTGAAATGTTGCTTAATATAGCAAGAAAGGTGTTGAGTTGGTAACATTGAGGTCACTATTGTTAATTGTAAACGTGGAGACATAACTTGGAGGGCCGGTCTGTCTGTCAAACCTTTCTCACCAGAGAGCAAAAGAGAGCAGTGGTTGATTCCGAGACCTTTGCCAAGCTAGATAAGATCGGTGAATGAGATCGGCTTCACATGTAAAAATCTGCCGATCACCGATCTCCCAAAATCAAGAAAATTGGCACCGATAAATTGGCTGGCTGATAAATCGATGCGCCCCTAGTTTTAAGGGTTTATAAAACTGTTTTAAAACCACCAATCTTTTTTTTTTTGTCAAAAATCGATCAATCAAGTTTATTTGTATGAAACATTTCAGTAACAAAGCAGTTCAAAGTTCTATACATCATTAAAACATGGTGCCATAATTAAAATAATCAATACTCATGCAATATGTTGGTCAATATTCCAGTTATTATGGGTCAAATGTATTGAAAACAGAATAATAAATGAAAGTTGTAGCTGACATGACTATAAGTGTAAGAATCTGTTGGTCATGCTATTTTAGCACCACTCACAATTTAGTTTTGTTCTTCTCTGTGAAAACCCCCCCCAATTTGATCATGTTAAAGTTGTTTTTTTTATTTAGACTTTATAACTTTAGTGACCTTCATTAGACTTGGGCAGAAAGAAAGCAGGGAGGAAAAAATACAGCAAAGCTTCCGTTGAGGGCCGTTAGCCTCTGCATGTAGCTCCTCCTCTGTTACGCTACATCACAGGTTGCCCCACATTTTGGTTGTGATTTTTGTGTGTGTGTGTGTTTTATATGATTAAAAGTTTGACATCAGTACCTCTACAGTATAAAATGATAAAGGTTTTAAAATGTCTTGTTGGCTACATTATTTTTGCAGCACCATCACAGTGTGTGACATGCATAGAGCTTCATTTGAGAATAGAAATGTAAACATATTCCGGACTTCTTATTGACTACCAAAGTATAGGAAGCAAATTTGGTCAGATTTCTGCAAAATAACTGTGAATACAGCAGAAATGTTTCCAGACCTAATGAAAGTGCTGAAAACAGCTTTGTTGTACGATTTCCATATTTCTTCCGTTTTGGACCTGCATGTAGTGTGCGTATTAGCAAAAAGGTGTTTACCAATTAACATAGGAAGGGAGAAAAAAACATGCAGCGCTGTCTCCGCAGTGTAGCTTTTTAGCTCTCTTCCTTTTCCCAAAGCTGAGGAGTGTTCCCCGGTGAGAGCAAACATCTCTCAGAAAAGTTCCCGCTGTGAGTGGCCAATGGTGAGGAAGGTCTGACTAATGAGAGAAAGCCTGAAAAGGTCGTTGAAAACAAGATGTCCACTGAACTTCAGACAGAGCCTGAGCCGTGGGCAAAGGATAAAGCAGCAGACCGTTATTGGGAGAAAGGCACAAAGAGGTCGATTTGAAAAACCGTCTTTGATCAACTCCACCGTCCACTACTTATCAGACAGTAAAGCTCTTGGACTGTACAGCTGGTCAGAACCCTTCACAGGCAGCAGCAGAACATGGTAGGGAACATATATAAAACCCTACTTTAACTTTATTGGAGGTTGACGCTCTCATACTGAAGTTCTGTGTGTAGAGCGAAATGGGTTGCCCAGGGTGCCGATCACAAACTGAGTGATAGCAGCAGCCTGCTTTGTTTTGCTAATTCACTTACTGAGGTGATCAAATGTGAGCTTTCCTGTTTTAAGCTGACAGCAGTGAAACAGAGAAATGAATCTCTGCAGCACTACTCTTAAAATTTGTGTTGGACATTTTCTGTGTTAACAGTTTTCAGAGTGCAATCCTCCCTTTACTCCCCTCACATCCAACAGTTAGGAAAATATTGTTCTGTTTTTTAACAGCTTTATCAGCTTTATCAAAATGGATATTTTTAAGCAGAGTGTGAAAATTAGACGAGGCATCTACCTCAAAACTAAACTGGTTCCTCTTGAGAGAAACCTGGTAACTAAAAGATCTGGCTTTATATGTGAGAAGCAGAATCTTAAATGTTTCTTTGGATTTAACAGGGAGCTGATGAAGGGAAGCTAACATAGAAGAAATACGATTTCTCTTTTTCATTTTCATCAAAACTCCTGCTGCAGGTGTTTGGGATCAGCTGAGGGTTTTAAACAGCATTTTATGAACTTCCTGATGGGAGATAGCACAATGTCTAACAATGTCTAACACCTTGAACATAACATCCTGGTTGTTTCTATTTGTTTTGATTTTTTTCCCCACTAAGAATTCAGATTTTTCTTTAAAAATTCTGACTTTTTTTTTTCAAAGAATTCTGACTCCCCCCCTCCACCCCTTCAAAAATCTGACTTTAATCTTTAGATATTAAAATCAGAATTATTAGACAGAAGTCAGAATTATTATTTTCTTTTTTTAGTGGCCCTAATCCTCCTCCATGAAAGAATTGCTGTAGTCCTGACTTCAAGTAACAAATGACTAGTTTTCCAGCATCTCTCCTGGACAGGATGTCTCTGATTTTGACAATCTTCTGGAATGGGCCTGCTGACAGCAGAGCCGTTCTGAGTGTCTCAACCGACTAAAAATTGGGGTAATGACAATAAATGGTAATAATACTGAACCCTGCCCCTCTTTCCTACATAAATAAGTTAAGAAAAATATGATAGGGCAGCATAAATACTTCCCAGCCAGTTATATTGAGGCTATAATTCCCCTGGACAATTATTTTTATGAACTTTAATGGACTTTAAAACTATAGCATCTGCAAATAAATTAAGAAAGTCTGTACTTTTAGTTTTATTTAAGAGTTATTAAACAAATAAGCACAACTGAACAAGTTTAGAAGTATAAAATAACTTCCTTCCAACATCCTTGCATTTTTAAAAATCCTCTTCAGAATGAGCTGTTCCTCTTCGACCTGCCGACGCTTCAACTATTAAAATTTTCTCAACCTCACCATCTTTTACTTCTTGCTACGGGCTGTACGCACAACACAGCGTCTTAAAGGAACATGAGCATAGTCTACCTACACACAGCCAAAAAGAGGACAAAAACAACTTTAATTTTCATTTGTCTTTTAAACACCCAGAATCCCGACATGGGAAAAAAATGATGTTGGTCATCACCAAAAAATTCTGGTGTTGGTTACGTTTTCGGTTTGTCGCCCAGGCCTAATGTTCATGACTTTTCTAAATGAAGTTGATGGAACTTTATCTCTAGATGACTTCAGTTTTCTCTCCTAAGTTCCAGCATTTCTGAGGCGACTCTTGTCTAATGTGAAGAACTGTTGTAGCACAAGCTGCTGTTTTTGCAGCAATGAAAATCTTTGCCATGCTACACATTACTCACTCTTTATCTGGGTTTATGAATTTACTGTATGTTCAAAAAGTTTCATAAGAAATCCCAGCCCAGATCATGAAACACTTTTTATTGTTCTTCATAAAACCCTAACCGTAGCCCTTTCCTGCTCCAGTCATTATTCCTGTGAAGCAGCACTTAATTTTGTTACCTGGTTCTGTTTCCAGACACGCGGGCCTTTCATCCACCTACTTTGGGGGCTAAAATTAACTCTTTGAACACTCAACATGTTGATCTGAATCACAAATTGCTCCTCTTGTGATCTACATGAGAAAAGCAGGCGCGGGATGATGCGCAGATGACCTGCTCCACATAGGTCTTCAAATTTAATGAAAGCACGGCCACCTTTGATGTTCTGACAAGCACTGAGAGTACTTTACACTCCGTCTTCTCTTGATCTCACCGACCCGCTGTGTGCCACGCTGCTGTTTATTTTTAGCAAAGTAATTAGAACCAGACGCATAAACACAGTCCAAGGACTGGCCAGTCATGTTTTTTTTGTTGGTTGGGGGGCAGACGGGGGTCATGTAAAAGTTGTGTTGAATTCGATGCATCGTATCGGCTTTTTTGGCTGAAGTGTTCCTGTCTGTGCCCGCAGCACCCGGCAGTGCCACCTTCTGCTCGACATCTTCAACCCGACGGAACACGAGCTCACAGTCAGCGCCAAGAACAGCGAGGACCTGGTGCTGCATCCCAGCGAGTGTCAGAGGTGAGCTGCAAGTTTATGTGGAAACCTGCAAACATATTACTTAATGTTTCCAGAGGTCATCAAAGGTCAACCAGCCAGTGCACATCTGCAAAATCAAAACGAAATATCACTTCAATCAATTGTGCTACATTTGTGCAGTAAAAATTTTCCTTTGTGCCGCTAACATTTCATCACTTTCCTTAAATAATAGCTTAAGTCATTATTATTTTGGAAAAATTATTTAGGCCACTATTTCATTAAGATGATGATCTTAAACACATTAATAATTGTTTCCTGAGGTCATCAAAGGTCGACCTCTGAAGGCTTCTGGAAACATGTATAGCTACACTGTTTCCCTATTCGATAGGTCAGTCATGATAAAATCAAAGCACTGATCAACACTCAGCTGTGTCCATTAACACAAACATTAGCTCTGAGTTAGCTGTCCAGCTGCAGCCTCTAAATATCAAACTGCAGCTGGTCAGATATCAAATGTTAAATGACTTCGATCAGGTTGTTTGCTGGAAAACACAATGACATTTAAAAGTTTAAAATGCTACCGCAGCGTTTTCTCCTTAAAACAAGCGACTCCCTGGACCAGCCACTTTATTAGGCACACCTGTTCAATTGCATGTTGGCAAGGCAACAAAAAGGAGCATTTGTAGGCCCACAGTCCCTCTAGAGTTTAGAAAACTAGGATAGTTACTTCAAAGTCTTCCTTTTTTCCTGTTGCGGTTTGAGTTTGTCCGCTCATCATTACGTGGCTGAAAAGTCTTGTTACTTCCCAAATTAAACTTCCACACAGATGATTGCTTTTTAACCGCCAGTATTTCTGAGAACATTCCTGGAGTCCATTTAGACTGGTTACACTTGTGGACTGCCCTCATGTTGTCCATCTATTCCGCCCTCTTCACTTTCAATACCTTCATTCCAGAAGTACTTGGTCTCTTTCTCAGAACTGGTCGGTACATCCTAAGTGTTATGTTTTAGTAACGATTGATTGAAGATGTAATAGAATGTCTTCCGGCTGTCAGGCAGAGTTAATATTGGTTCAAGAACCTCCTTATTGCAGATCTTTAACTGTCACGCCGCTTTTTTCCAGTAAAGACTGAATTCAAGAGTGTTGGGGGGTTTTTTTTCGTTCTTTTCTGGCAGTTCTCTCTAAAATCTCGCTTTTTGATATCAAAATTGATTTGATAGCAATCAATTTTTCAACTTTACCAGAAACAGAACAGCACCACCTACTCTTTTTCACTCGGTATCATACATGTCAAGCTATTTTATACAGTTTGAAGTCCCTTTGTTTTTGAAAACCGTCTTTAAATATTATCAATTGGTTTTGATTCAGTTTCTTTCATGGTTTCTTTATATATATATATATATATATATATATATATATATATATATATAAGTTGTGTGGAGATTAGGGATGCATGATAGTGGATCTTTGGTCAATGTCCGGAAACTCATTTGGCTGATAACCGATACCAATACCGATATTGTTTTCCTACTTAATGAAACTATATGACTTTGTCTACTGTGGAGTTAAAATACTGCATTATCTTTGTCAGTTTAGCCTGCTACCAAATGCTAATGCTAAAAAGGAGGCTGAAAATGATGCAACACTTTCAACTTGTATTAAGTTTAACATCAAATTTATTCATGACATCTGCTCTCTAAGACAATGACAACACTCAAACAGTGCAAATTTGACATTGTGCTGTGCTGTAGGCATCACTGTCACTGGTTTGTCATATAAAAACAATTCCTTTTATATCGGTGACTTATTTTGACAGAATGGGCGATGTCCGATATTAAACTTTACAGCTAATAACGGCCGATACTGATACTATGCCGATACTATCATGCATCCCTAGTGGAGATAGAATCATAGCTACATTGCTTTACTAAATTGATGACATTTTGTCACATTACAGCCACAAATTTTAAAATACATAAACATAAAAACATCAGTCTACATGACAATTTGTTTCCATCAAAGTTCTGTACGTAAATTTTGAAGCGTCACATTAGAAATCTCTGATTAAAATGGCAAAATTTGAAAAAGCGGATTCGATTTTGCAAAAAAGTTTCTTGTGCTAGCTTGAGGTGGCAAGCTTCCCTGTCCATTGGTTGTTTTGTGCATGAAACCTGAAAAACATTTCCAAACCTCCAGCATGGTGGGGAGGGCTGTCAGCTCCGGGTTGGCTGGAGAAAGGCGCTCCAGGCTGGGATGTGAGCGGAGCAGCCAGTGGTCGCGTTAACTTTATATTTTCCATCTTTGGCTGTTTTTTGGGTTTTCTTAATCTATGATGGGAAAACCTGAAGACCATCAGTCATTTTGAAAGACTGCATTTCACAGATTTGACTACTTGCTGCAGATGCGCAGACATTTTCAACTTTACACACAGAATACATCGCTTAGGTAACCAAATCCATCAATAATAATAATAAAAAATGTCCCATTTGAGTATCATCTCTGACTTGAACTCTGAACTACATGCGTCTCGCTCTCTGGAGCTGACAGCGCGTTGAAGAGTTATGGACTGTTTGATAATGGACAGCAGTCTTTGGAGCGAATCCTCTCTCACTCAGAGAGTCTTACTGACTTCTGATCGCTTCAGATTGAGAGAAGTTCCCTCAATTCAGGCTCCAGAGTTTGGATCCAGCCTCAATATGAACCTGGAGACATTTTCATTACACACAAATGGGTTCACAGTTTACGTCCATTTTTATAATTTAAGTGTTTAATTTCATTATAGATTTTGTCAATGCGGAGAAAAAGTTACATGTATTCATATGCTTGATGTGTGATGAGGCGTTGTGGATTATCTGCAATTAAAATGTGATTATTTTCAATTTAAAGGGGCAGTGTTATATAAAATCAACTTTTTTGAACTTTACATCATGGTATTAAGTTATTCCCTCAACAACAACATACCTGGAGTTTTGTCTTCATGCTTGTCTGAGAAATCCTTTTATCTCCATGGCAACCATTCAGTTTTGCCAAACGCCAGGTTGACCTAGCTCCTCCTCCTAAGAACTTCCACCTCACAGGTCACCCCTTTCTCACAACTTCTCCACTCAGCTCCTTCAGACTAGCCAGCAGCAATTAGCAAACACCTGGTGGAACTGAGCATCTGCTGAGCTCATTATAGGAGCTACTGCTCAGTGAAATGTTAGTAAAAACATTGTTAAAGGGTTAAAAGAGGAGCCATGTTGTGATGACTTCCTGAAGTCATCACAGCGGAGTTTCAGAAAGAGCAGGAGTTTTTAAAAAGGCAGAGGCCCAATTCCAAGGCGTTAAATTTCAAAGTAATTTGTTTAAGTCCTATTTGATATGCATGGCATTTTTCTACAACAACTGAAGGTGACAGTTACTTTATTTTGCTATAAAATGGCACTATGTGTCTGGAAAATGCATAATACCATCCCTTTAACAAATGACGGGTAAAAATAGATTATGACGTTTCTGGGTTTTGTTTTATTGTGACAAAGGAAAACCCCACCACCAGGACAGGACGCTCTCATCTACTGAGAGAGCGTCATCTCTCAGTAGATGACGCTACTTAGATGTTCGTGTCATCTAAGACACGAACATCTAAGTTCCTATCTTAGATGTTATGCTGCAGAAGGCTGAGTTCAGAAACGGCTCCTTTAAATTCCACCTGACTTAAACAATCTGACACGGTCAAAGTTTCTCTCTCAGTAAATCGGGCCTTTAAAGAGACAGACTCACAAAACACTTGAATTTAGGAACGCAAATGATCGACACAATAAATACGATCCTGTGAACGTCATCGACTTTGATGCCAGGTTGTAAAAGCTCCAACAGCATTTTGCCGCTCTGCATTGAGGCGTGTCAGCTTCCTGAAAAACAACTTCATTAGCTTGTTTTTCACTCTTATTGGAGCTTTTCTGGGAGGGCAACAATGCAGACGGATGCTTGTCTGGAAATATTCTAATCTTTGAATCATTAGTAGTTAATCAGCCATTAGCCCCTCCTATTTCATTTGCCAGAGACATGCCTGCATCATCTCAGTCTTTTATTGTTTCTGTAATCCCTCCTACCCTTCCCTCTCGCTCAACTTATCATCGCACTGGAAATGGCAAATTATGATTCCAGTCAGCACTGTCTCTGCGATGGATCGTTGGCCACGAGCGGAGGTGCACCGGCGGTGACTCACAGGCGTTTCTCCAGAGGGGCGGGCGGGTATTATTTGAGGGGAATTAGGGGGTGGAAAGGCATCTTTTCAGACGGAGCCAAGCAGCTCATCACTCAGCTCTCCTAAAATAACCTTTTCCTGAGCAGAAATTAGTCGCTGAGATCAACAAGCTTGCCAGCGATTTATTACAGTAATCGTCTAAAACGGGTCGAGTTAATAAGTCTCTCAAACAAATTGTATTCAGAACTGTTCTTTATTTCATTCTGCGCAGCTGTTATGAGTTTATTAGGGATCGCCTACCAACCTGTAATTCTGCTGCAGGTAATTTAAAAGCTTGTCAGTGCATATAAATTCCCATAAGCTGCAAGTGCCAAATTATGATGGCCTGAAAATGTAACTGACAGAATGTAGGAAAGACGTAATATTGATGGACAAACTGCCCACATCCATCGAGCTCTTCGATTTATTTCATTTCCCTTTGGGATCAATAAAGTAGTTATGGATTTGAATTTAGTATGATCATTTTTTCCATCCAAAAATGATTGTCTGCTGTATTAATTTTTCCAAGAATTGTTCTGACCCCCAAATTATTTGATAAATTCAGTGATGGAATTAATTGCAGGGTCTGTATTTAATTAATTTCACCATATATCAACAAAATAAGGAACAAACTTTCTGCTGCTAAATTATTGACTAAAAACATAGCTCAACAGTAAAGATATTTATAGTTTATATTTAGGTTATTCAACCATCAGATTCTATCCGTCCTGATTTCCATTGTTTCAGGAAGCCCTGGTGGTTCATGGAACGTCTGTGGACGCTTACGTTAGCGTTGGAGACGTCATGGTTAGCCCTGTTATTTTAAGCTTGAATAGCTTCGCTGATAGGCTAAGCTAGTTGTGCTAATAATGTAGCATAATTGTTTTCCCGATGGAGTCATTTAATACAGTGTTGAGTTGGTGAGACAGTGGTGATGTTTTTAAAGCTCCAGCTAAGAACAGGTCATCTCAAGTCTTTATTTTGTGGCTTCAGTGCGACTCAATTCTACGTCTCTGAATTTATCATCTCTGATGATAAATGATTTTCTGATATCATGAATTATTGGATTTTACCATCCTGGGTTCACTTCTCATTGATTGGATGTTAAAGTGTTGGGAATTCTCTATCTAACCTTCTTTAGTAAGTAAATTTAGATTTTATTCTCAGTATTTACTACAAAATGAACCAAACCAGGTAGTTAGTCGATGTCTGCCAAAGACAATCACAGTTATACTGATTTAAATTTTTTTTTAACACTATTTCCAACGGGGTCTCAGAACAGATTTTGATTCTAAGGTCTCCTGCTGCGTTTCCATTTACCACCCACTGTTCCCCCTGTGAAACACATTGAACTACTTTACTCAAGTACCATCGAAAGCCGAAGTAAATATGAGTGCAGCATATGTTTTGCACCTCTGTCCTGGTTCTTTTCGATTTGTGATCAAAAGTAAGTAACATCATTTATGGAAACTGATTTAGTCATATATTTTATTGTCAGCTGAACAGGTTGTTTTTCTGCTTTTTAAAATCATTTTTAAGAGATATTGGCTTAATTTAGGTCATGTATTTAAGCTAAAACACAACAAAAAGTGACCAGAGAACATTTTACATTAAAACCAACAGGTCCAATTAATTTAAGTCACAACAGTCATGTTCCTATCCAATCCAGGAGCTTAGAGAGCAGGTTAGTTAGTCCAGTTATAACACAATTAATCTCTGTTGTCCAGATACATTATTTTGAAGTGTTTTGAGTTTTAGCACATCACAGCCTGTGAACTTCATGCTCTGCTCTCGTGACCTTTGCTAAGGTAAAGCAAAGTCCCCAAAATGAAGTCAGTACTTGCAGTTCTTTATTTTGTTTTGTATACATTACTGATGTTCTTCTTGGCCAGGTCTCAATAGAAAACTGATTTTATCATAAGCAAAGGGATTCCTGGTAAAGTGAAGGTTAAATAAGAAAAAATACATAAAATCAGATTCCAAGAACCATATCGCTACAGTTAGTAAAACATTGTCTCAAATGCCAAATTGAATCTAATCTTCACTTTCAATTAGTGTTTTCTCCTTCACAAGCACACGATGAAGGTGGAAAAGAAGAACCGTTTTTGAATGTTTGTATATGTTGGGATCATATATCATATATTCCCTTGTTTTCTCTTAGTTGGGTTCTGGTCTGTACCTCAGGATTATTATAATCATGTTAATGTTAGAAGTCAAGACATGTTTGAAAAGGACGACAAAAAGGTAAAAGAAACAGGTTAAGATGGCTCTGAATGCAGTCAAGATTGAAGAACGACGATGACAATACATACAGTACCTGAGAAAATTTATGCTCACAATCAATCACCCCTGGTTGCTGTAAAGGCCTTACAGCGTAGGCCCATCTTTTATAGTCGTCACATATCCATTGTGTCCTTCTCTTTTAGTTTTGAATTTTTAGGTTCTTTAAACACAGGTTTCCAAATACTTCATAACTCTGGGGCAGAAGGTGTTTCCACCTCAAACTGTTTTCCTTGTCCACACTTCTAGCACAGAAAATTAAGATAACTCACTATTTATTTTCTTTGGTACCAAAAATTAACCACATAATATTACATATTCCTGTTAGTCGGGGTTTAGTTTCCCAGGTAGCTGTCATTTTTAGGTTGCATATTATTAAATATTCTGTCATTGGTCATGGTGCATTTTACCTTATGGAGGGTTTTTGTGTCAAAAGTGTGCTTTAAAATGACTTTTCTGCTTTGAAAAACAGCTGAGTCGGTTTGTAATTTCTTTCATATTTCCAAAATTTCCAGTTTTTTTTTTTTTTTTTTTTTTTGTAAAAAAATTGCACCATATATCAACAAAGCTGTAAAACTCCATGACATTTTGTTCTTTAGCTCAGTGGCAGAGTGATCCTCAACCAAATATCATTTGGATTGCTGAACCCCACATTGCCTTCAGTGTTTACCCTTGTGACTCTGTGTGTGTGATAGAGATAGAAGAGCTCTGTGGGCACATTATGTGCCAAAGCACTGAGAAATTTTCTTTTCCTCCCCCTCAAGTGGCTGAGAAATTATTTTAGTCGATGTCCTGTTCGATTTTCACTGAGGGTCCGAGGTGCAGAGTTGGTCAGGCAGATGAAGTCTGTTAAAGTTTGAAACTCTTAGTGGAGTTTTGGGACTGAGATGTCAAAACCAGAATTTGAACAAAATTAAAATGACAGAGAAAAAAAAGTAAATGGTAAATGGAAATGGACCGGACTTATATAGCGCTTTTCCTGTCATTTTGATCACTCAAAGCGCTTTACACTAGAGCAGGGGTGGGCAAGCCTGGTCCTCGAGTGTCCTGCAACTCTTAATGTCTCCCTGGTCCAACACACCTGGATCCAACAGCTGAATCACCTCCCAAGTGCAGTCAGGTTCTCCTGACTCCTGCTAATGACCTCATTATTTGACTCAGGTGTGTTGAAGTAGAGATGCATCTAAAAGTTGCAGGAGACCCTCCAGGCCTGGAGTTGCCCACCCCTGCACTAGAGTCACATTCACCCATTCGCACTCACAAACGCACACACATTTATAGACCGATATGCAGGCAATATCGGTAGGCAATTCGGGGTTAAGTCCTTTGCCCTGGGGCACATCAACATGTGGCAGGAGGAAGCTGGAATCGAACCTACAACCTTCCGATCGCAAGACTCTTACTCTACCTACCCATACACAGCCACAGTCGCCCCTAAAAAAAAAAACAAAAACAAAAAAAACACTTCTAAAAGTTCCATACCTCAGCTTTAAAACAACTGCATTGCTTTATGTTAGTTCCAACATAAAAACACCAATAAAGCACACTGACTATGATATCTGCGTCTGTAATGTGACAAACTGTTAAACTTTCAAGGAACATGGAAACTTCCTCAAAGTTCTGTTTGCGACCGTTTCTATCATCCAGTGTCGGCATCCACAGTCCAGTTACAGCAGAATGCTGTGCCACCAACTCTGATGCCCACTCAGCGCCGGCACCTCCAGTTCCGACTGCACTCAGATCTCGGAGCGCACCCGACCTAACGCTACCGTCCCTTTAAACGCCTCCCTGTCGACATCAAGCCGTCCTGTCATTTCCTATTTTCTTCTTCTTCTGTGATGAATGAGATGTCAAGTGCGAGATGTTATTTTTTTGGAGTCTTCATCCAAAACTAGTGAAACCAACGTTTCAATCTGACAGATGCAGAAATGACTCTGTCAGTCATTCGCTTTTTCTGCCTGGGACAAATATGTTTTAATTGTCCTTACTGAGTTTTTTTTTTTTTTTTTTCCTTGCGCTACACAAACAGAATGTAAAATGAAAAGCTTTCATGTGAGGAGAGGGGTAAAACATTTCTCTTTAGTCCGCTCAACACAGAAAGCTGTTTTAATCTGCCTCTGCATTTACATGATTTAGAGGATTTGGTGAATACCTCCGTCTCTCACTAGTTGTCCTCCAGAAGTAAGTTTAGTTCGTTGAGTTTTTGTAGCGTTGCTGTAAAAGCAGCTTGTAGGTGAGTGAGTGATGGAGCCCTTCTTTCATCTCCTCCTATTTTTACAAGGTCCTTATCCTCCTCATGATGGCCTTTAATGGCACCTGACAGCGCAAATGGCCACTTTGATGTCAGGAGAGTGACAGTGTTCCTAAAGACCGCTGCGACGCGACCGCAGTGTCCGAGCTGCTTTCTTCCATCTTTCCTTTGAACAGAGCAGGACACAGTAGACAATGCTTGCCTGTTTTTTTTTTTGTTTGTTTGTTTTTTCCCCTCTTACAGCAATACCCTGCAAAACATTACATTAAATGTAATATGTTTTGCCATTTAAATATTTTTACTGTTAAATGTCATATATCCTTATTTATACAACTTTTCCTTTACTTGTAACTTATAGATGTATTTATTTTCAAGTCCAAATTAGAGAAAAAAGGGAAGAAAACCACAAAGAAAAGGCAACTGAACCTGAAGCCAAATGAGTGAAAATGCTTCTTTGGATGAGGTGTTTATAAATCTGTATATTTCTCAAAACTGCAACGGAAGCACTTTATTCACAACAGACGAGTCACATGATCAACAACCGGATGTTACCACTGACAGAAAAAACATTGCCTGTTTTTTAACGACTTATCACGTGAACAAATTTATTTCTGTGTGATTTTAATCGTCTTTCTTGTGCAATGGAAATACCGCAATTGCAAAATTGTTTTTTCCACATTAGTGGAATATTGTCAAAGTTTTGTGCACATTTGTAATGGAAATGCAGCTATTGAGTGGACAAGGCTGAAAATCTCACTTTTCTAAAACATAATAGGTCCTTGTTGTACTTGTAAGGGTTTATCTGTCTACAGCAACACAGTAGTTAAGCTGTTATTGTAAACCATTTGTTTGTCTGTTTTAGTTGAACATAAGTCCAAAGGCTTTTCTTGGTGTCAAAAATATTTTTTGAAATTAACATACCTGCTTAAAAAGAACAGAGTTTGTACACGTTTCATAAATTTTAGGCTTTGAAAAATATGACTTATCCTTTGATCCGTTATTTATGTGTTGCTGTGATTTGATCTGCTTGAAAGAGTTTTCTTTTATGCCCATTTTAAGAGAAACAATTATATAAAAAAGGAAAATTGTTCATAAAGTCTGACTTCTCTAACTATTGTTCGTTATTTTGTTCTTAATAATACTTTTTCCTTGACTGGTTAATGATGTTAACCATTAAACATAAAAAAGCGGTCATTCTTCATGTTGTTGTCTGTCTTCACACTTAAAGTGACTAATTTAACAGGCGGAACAGCTGGTTGTGCTGCCCTTGTGATTTGCAGTCTTATTTGTGATAATCTTTGTTATTTCAGCAGATTAAAGAAGCTTAAAAACCCGGTTTGCATAAAAAGACAAAGTTTGATCACATTTTCTTTGTGTATCCTGCCAACGAACAAATTGAAGCTGCTGGGAAGCAGCTGCTCGTGTGGAACAGATGTTCCAGAGATAAATGAGGGGACAAGTGGCATCATAACTTTAATAAGCTGACAGTTATAAAACACAGTTGCTTTTAAGAACAGTACTAACAGCAACAATCACTTTTTGATTAAAAAAAAAAAAATCATAATTCTGGATGGGAAAATAATGTATTGGAAGGTGGAAGGCGACCCTTCAGACATAACATTTGTTGCGTTTCCATTACAAATCAAAACTTTGTCTATATTCTTGTACTGCCGAATAAATATGATTTTTGCAATTGCAGAGTTTCCGTTAAACAAGAAGCACAATTAAAATCACATATGAATAAGTTTGTTCACTCAATAAGTCATTAAAAACACACAGCGCCTTCATCCTCCTGCATTTCCTGTTTATTTGTGGTTTGCACCAATGGCATCATCCTGTTGGTGATCATGTGACTCGTGTTTCCATTGCAGTTTTGCGAGATAAGCTAACTTTGATGCATTCATGAAAGGCCCTCATCATAGCAGCAAAATGTTTTATCGACAAATAAGTTTTTTTTTAATTGGTGTGCTTCCATTTTAAGCAAATTTATTTTTAAAATGCACGATTATACGATTAGTGGAAACGCAGGCAGTGACCAGGAGAAAGTGGGAGGCAGATTCCTGAAAGTACTGTAAGAATCAGAGGAGTGTTTCCTCTCTTCCTATAGAGAGGAAAAAGTCCTCTCTATAGGAGAATATGAACATTCTTTATAAGTTACATACTGCAGTTTTACATAATACATTTCATGACTTTTTTCTTCATGTTTCAGATTAGAACAGAAAATACTGTGACCAATACATTCATCCATAGGCATTTAAAAGTTACTTTCAGAATTTTGAGCTTTGTTTACTGTGCTGAACACACGGCTGCTGTTTTTATCAAAATGAGATTTGGGATGCATCGTGTCGTGCGGAGTGTCTCCACTACTGATACAGCAAAGAATTACTTGTAAGTGTAGCATACGTGTCATGAGTTCACATATTGCCTGCTACTGTAACATTCAGCATGTCTCATTGACAAATTAATGTCTCCAGTCTTCTTGAGAGGAGTGAGAAAAATGTGGATTTATTGCAGCTGATGTCGTCTTTATAGTATTTTCCTTTTAAACGGCCATCATATCATTTCTCCATCATGGAGCAGCCATCAGCTGTGTAACAACTGAACTTAAAGAAATAAGGAGGTTTCAGTCTCTGACTTTCTCTGTGTAGTTATCTGAAATGCCAGAGTTCGGCCTTTTTTCCAAGGGTGACTTTATGCGCAAAGGGACTCATTAGGCGGCCGCTCCTGATGGTCTCTATCTATCCATCAGGACATTTCCCAGTGAGCAGAAACAACAGCAGCCAGGTGCGCCTGTATTTTTTTATTTTTTTATTTTTTTTGGCACAGCACGACTCAGGAAAGCAGCTCTACTACAGGCTGTCGCACTCATTAAAAAGGCCACCCTACGACAACACAGGAGCTCCTCCAGAACCGCGGCGAACTCTCCCTCCTCCTCTCTTGTGCTGCCAGTGCAAACATTTTACATGGAAACTAGAAACATTATTCAGAACGACGATGACTTGCATAACTGATCCTTCTGACTTCGAGCTAAAAAAGCCCGATGAAGTTTTTCCTCAGTTTGCAAGCCGGTGGACCCATGAAGACTTGATAGAGGAACAAATATATGGTTTCTTACAATAGTGAGGGAATGGTACAGAACTACACTTTTTATCTTCATTTCCAAAAACAAATACCTGCACAAGTCTGACTGCAGAGACTGGGCTTGTGGTGAGCAGGTATATCTGGGTTCTGAATGACTTGGACAGGATTACTGCACTTGGTCAAATATTTAAAACAAAAATGTAGAACATGATTAAAATGCTATAATGGAATGCAGGAAGCTCTAGTACAGGGGTTCATTTTATAGGAGTCAGAAATTTGGTTTCAGTGTTTTCAAGGTCAAAGCATGGGGAAATAAAATACAGGCTTTGGAAAAAGGAAATCTTTACTTTTACTGACTGTACTGCCTACGCCATTGTTTAAATAGAACAGGAGACACAGAACCTGCTGATACTTCTTGACAAGTCTCCATCCTGGAAAGCTGACATTCAGGAATGTCAGAACCTGACTCACAAATCATATTGTGGAGAAATCCTCGAAGGATTCCAGGTGATTGTGATGTTTATTGGCTCATTATTTAGTATTGTTTCGTCTTCTTACTCTGATCAGGATCTGTAGGAAAATCTGTTTAGCTGGTTTATCAGTAAAGACGCGCCCGGCTTCTGATGACTGTCCCACCCTGATTATATGTCTGAATTAATCAGACTGAGTAATCGGCTAAAATTCACAGACCACGCCCCTTTTTGAACGGTCATTCTCCATCTTGCTCTTGACTCTGAGCCAGGTATTATTCAGTGACTCGTATGGAGGCTCAGCGATGTTGTTTTACTCATTTTGGGCTTAAGGCACCTTTACAAACTTCCAATAAGACTGTAAACCACACACACCAAGACAGTTTTACCACCACTGAAGAACCTAAGATTATGGTGGCTCAAATAAAATCCACAACTTTTCAAAAAAATGTTAGTTAGTAATGTTACAGCTTATTTTAACAGTGCAGAATATTGAAATCAGTCATTTTAACCTAACATGTCTTTCCATTCTAAGTGGAGGCTTTGGGACACAGAATGACTTTCATATGTCAGTCAGATAAAATCTTCTGGAAAATGACATTTCTTGTGCTGAAGTCAGGCCGTGGCAGCCTGCCTCTCCTCTCTTCCTCTCACTGGGTCGATTAGCTTTATGCTCTTTGTAGTCTTGGGGCTTTGATTCACAGATCAGTGTCAAAAATCACAACTCATGTACTTTCCATGTAGTGTGCGATCCTTAGCATGTCAGCTGAGGAATTATCAGTTGAATTCCAATCATAATAATCCCAGTTTGATGCAACAGGTAAAAGAAAACAGAGGTTATGTATTATTTCAATTATTTTGCAGTCACAATCATAGTAGCTCACTTCTGTAAGGCTTTTACTCAAATATATAAAGTGCTTATACTGCTTACTATTTTAAAAAACAAAACATTTTGTGCATGGAAACCTGGAATATTCTCATGTATTTTCGACAGGGTGGAAGATTTATTTCTGATGCTGTTAAGAAACAAATATTTGTGTCTTAAAATAAATATAAATCTGAATAACAAGTGCACCAATAAAGGTGAACATCAGCAGAACTTTAGCTTCCAATTTACTTCTTACAATGGATTTTTTTCTTTTTTACTTAAAATGCCTTTTCTTTTCCCTTGAGTATAAAATTCACTATAGGAAATCATTTATTGATGCCTACACTCACCTTACAATCATCATCAGCAGTTTTCTCTGAATTCCCATGTTGTGCTCCCACACACACACACACACACACACACACACACACACACACACACACACACACACACACACACACGCCCCTCTCTGAGTCATCACCACAGCTGTGTTCCTCAGGACTAAATGAGTCTTATGTGGGAATGTAAGGTTTTTGTCAGGGTGGGATTACATATGACATATGACCCCCACCATCCACCCACCCAGCACCATCCACAGCCTCCATCACCATGCTGGTCGACCCGTGACAATCAGTCGTTCGGCTCTGCTGAATCAAATGTACACAAGGACACACACACGCCTCATTTTCAAACAAAGCTTGTTGCCATGGTAACTTCCCTCCACTCCTCTCACCTCTCCCCGCGCCCTTGTAGTACTTTTTTTTTTTTTTTTTTTTTTTTTTTTTCCACAAAAAAAACTTTAAAACACCCAACA